>NC_056726.1:887921998-888054498 GCF_019279795.1 Protopterus annectens | reverse complement strand
ATGTGGGGAAGGGTGGGGTAAAGAAATAAAAAAAAAAAAAGATTTTCTTGTATAAAACATGTATTTGAGTTAATTAAATATGGCTTTATAGGATAATCTGACTGAATCTTCAGCTGCTTTGGAAAGCCAGCCACCCAATATTTAATTGTAGTATGTTTCCAGAGAAAAGGCTATCTGTTTCTTGTCGTCTGTGAAGGATCAAGATTTTTAGTTAGCAGCATAGTTTTAGTGGTGTACAAAATGTCAAACAAAACTGGGATGTCTTGTTGAGGCTGACTTAGGATATCCATGAAAAGAAAACATTTATTTGCTTTTGTTCCCATCTATGTAATTCTGTTGATTTGAAACACCAGGTAGAAAGCAAGTAATTAGTGTCACAGATAGCATTCCAGGACAATTAATTGTTGCCCCAAACAAATGAAACTCCTTTGAGGTAGCTAACACTTGGACCTGGGTTGACAAACCATTGTGTATACATTCCCTATTGTGTTGGTAAACTGCAGAGGAAAAAACAGCTTTATTACGAGTCTGATGCCCATGCACTGGCCCATTAATCAAAGAGCCTAAATCCTCACCACTAACACCAGTGAGGGGCATCCACATTGGGAAGGATAACAAATGCACACACAGTAAAGTACAATTTTCCTTAAGAGCACACAGAGATCACAATCAGTCTGGGGCTGGTGTCTCCCTTTCTCTCCAGATCCCCAATAAGACTCTCTACTGGCACAGCTATAGAGTGGGGTCCTTAGCCAGGGTCCCAAGCCAAGTCCTCCTAGCGCTCTCTCTATCCAACCATTGCTTCGTGTCCCTGCCCAAGTAGCTCACACACACACACACACACACACACACACACACACACACACACTCACTCACTCACTCACTCACTCACTCACTCACTCACTCACTCACTCACTCACTCTCTCAAGCATTCCTGTTATACCACACCTTTTTATGTTGTTGCGCTTCTGCCAGGTTTTCCTGGGCCAAACCCATGAGTTCCCCGAGCCTTGTGCTGAGGTTTAGGGCTTATGCCACAACAGACTCCTTGTTAGGTTCACATTCACCTTCCCACTCATCATGAATTAAATCTAGATGTTCGCTCACCTTATGCCCATACAACAACTCAAAGGGTGAAAAATCTGTGGATTCCTGGGGAAACTCTCTGTAAGCAAACAACAGATGGGGCAAATATTTGTCCCAGTCCCTCTTAAACTGGTCTGTGAATGCCTGTAGCATGAACTTGGGTGTAGAGTTTAACCTCTCAACAAGACCATTAGTCTGAGGATGGTAGGGAGTGGTCTTCAGGTGCTTCACCCCACAGTACTTCCACAGGCTTCCCCTGCTACTGGCAAATTCTGTTGGGGAACTCTGGGCTGCTCACTATGGGTTCCTTTAGACCCATCAGCAGTACTGGGGGTCCCTTTCCTGTGCAGGGATGCCCTGCTTGCTAGGTATAGATCTCCCTTCTTCCCCAACTCCTCCGAAGTAGCACATTGTCTGTCATCTAACCAGGTCCTCATCTCCTCCGGCAAAGTGCTAAGGGCTTGTTCCCTCACCAAAAGGTCTGCCAGCCCTCAAAAGTATTGACCTGAAATTCACTTACCCACCTATGAAAATAAGTGCTCAGTTCAGCAACATATTCACACACACAAACTTTCATCTGCCTTGCGTCTATGCTCACCAAAGTTTTTCCTATAAGTTTCTGGTGCTAGCGTAAAGAATTCTAGCAAACAATTCTTAACTGCAGTATTATTAAAACAGTCAGCGTCAGACATTTTGGACAAAATAGTTACAGCTTTACCATGAAGTAAAGGGGGTCAGGAACCGTACACCAGAGACGTTGGTCAACAACATACTGTTTATATACCCTCTCAAACATATGAATGAATCTATCAAAATTATCCCCCTCTGTAAACTGTGGAAGAAATTTACTGACCTTTTGTGCTTCTGGGGTCCCGTTACTCCCTTTGCTATTACCTCCATGACTCTGGTGAAGAGTCATCATCTCCTTTTCGTGCTGCCTCTGCCTTTCCTTTCCTCAGCTTCCAATAGTAGCCGTTTCTCATTCTCCTCAGCCTGTAGACATCTCAGTCTCTCTGCTTCTGTTTCCAAGCTCCTGGCCCTCCAACTCAAGTCTCTTTAGCTCCAGATGGATTTTTAAGTCCTCTGCAGATAGGTTGAGCTGTCCATTCTCTGAGTGTTATACATCTCCACGGGCAGTCTGATCACCCTCCTGATTGCTGTTTTCTGATGCAGCTGTGACCAAAGCTGCAATCCTGTCTGCCTTAGTCAGGTTTCCATGCACCAGTCCCTTAGCCTGGCACTTCTCGGCCAACTGGCTCCTTGACAGCTTGCCATGCTCCTCTGCTGACATGCTTGTCTGCTCTCTCTGACTAAGTAAATAAAACAATTGTGATCTGAACTCTGAATATTCACTGCATGGCTGATTTAGAGTACAAAAACACCTTCGGTGATCACTGTACACAAGCTACAGGAATTCACTATCCACAACACTACAAGCCAATTAGTATGTGCCAACCAATTAGTATGTGGTGTGGATATCCCACCACTGCCAACCAATTAATATGTGATGCCCATGCACTGGCCCAGTAATCAAGGAGTCTCAGTCCTCACCACGAACACTAGTGAGGGGCATCCACTTTGGGTAGGATAACAAATACACACACAGTAAAGTACAATTTCCCTTAAGAGCCCACAGAGATCACAGTTAGTCTGGGGCGGGTTTCTCCCTTTCTCTCCAGATCCCCAATAAGACTCCCCACTGGCACAGCTATAGAGTGGGGTCCTTAGCTAGGGTCCCAAGCCAAGTCCTCCTAGCCCTCTCTCTGTCCTACCAGTGCTTTGTGTCCCTTTCCAAGTAGCTGACACACACACACACACACACACACACACACACACACACACACACACACACACACACACACACACACACACACACACACACACACACACACACACTATGAGATATGATTTATATACAACCACACAGGGGAAGGCTGACACAGGTTCCCTAGCTGTGCCCCTTCTGTCCAGGCTATAAGGTAGTAATCACTGCCACCAGGACCCTTATTTATCAGCTACTAATAAGGCCCTTATTTAAGGGTGTCTAATTATTACTGTGCAATATTATTATCCAATTAGTAAGTGTGACCAGAACTTTTTAAGGTTTATTGGAGTGGCTTGGCCAGTATCACTATATACATGCAATGTACTCTAGAGCTTAAATTTTCTCTACACAAAACAGCCACAGTTGAAAGGTTTAAAATATTTAATAATAAATAAAAAAAACACAAGACAATACTTCTTAATTCATAGTGAGTTCAGAGATCACAGGAAAATGCTTAAAATAATACAATAGAATATTTTCAACATCAATACAGAAAACAACTAGTCTAATCTTCCTATTTCCTAACTATTTCTAAGAAAGACACTAAAGTCTAAGATCTTACTTACATGCAGAGCACAGGCAGAGTCCTGGTGAGTTGGATGTTCTCAAGACAAGTGCAAAAAGCTTTGATTCTCTCTGTCTGTTCTTAAATTGATAACACAGTACCACTGACTCATTTCAGATTACATCATTATTCTCCATTTCCCAGGCTAATAGAAACTCAGAGTGTAACAGCCCTTTTGATCTTGCAGCTGGTCAGGAAACCAGAGCAATAAAAGTCATTATACATGTAAATTCTAGCCATTAACTCTGCTCTCAAAATAATAGGAAGAGTTCCTTCATTCCGACATCTCGGCTCCGAGTTTTGGGATCAAACAGTTATACAATGCTTGACTTATCAGCTTTCCTCCAGCAGAGTGCAGTGTGGTTACATTTTTGAAGTTTAGCATTTACTATAATTTTCTTACATTTAAGAGAACAAGCATGTGGCTTACATTAATATTTACAAATGACAGAATTATCTACAAAATACTATCTAGCTAGGCTGGCAGCCTTCACATATCTTCACAAGGAGATCAAATAGATGTCCTTAGTCCACTCTGTCAAATGCAGTTTCACCATCTAATCTGAGAACAGGTAATGGTTTATTTTTTGTCCCTGTACATCTTGCATCAGTATAAGGCTTCTTGTGATACCATTGAATGTGCACCGTCCTCCCACACACTTAACATTATACAGGTTTCTTTCTTCTGTATAGTATGGTTCAGTTACCAGAAACCAGCCTGTACTTTATAAAACTTTTAATCTGAAGTAGTTAACTTCATTTGGTCTGCAACCTGTGGGATACGGATCCGATCTCGGATCCGAGCCGGCAACTTTACAAAGCTTAGATCCAAGCTCCTAGCTCCTCCCCTTACCCATAATCCCCTGCCAACCCTGACTGACCTCAGATCTAGTTTGCCGCTCTTCTGAACAACAGCTAGATTGCGAGCTCCTGGTTTGTTTAGTTAGATAAGTCCTCATTTCTTAATTTTCTATATTAAACTTGTGAGGGTGTTTTGTGTGGTTAGGTTTCCCTTGTCATAACCTCCTTTTTAGATAACCTTTTTAAATTCTAGTCAATTTTTTCCTCCCCATCCCTCGCTGGTCATAGTTTGTGTGTGTGTGTTTAGTGTGTTTGGGGCCTACTGAGTGAGTTTTCTTTAGTTTTAGAATGTCTGAGGCCCCAAGACCGATATTTTCTAAGTGCACCGAGTGTGGCCATAAGCTCTCCCCAGCGGATGGCCACACTTAGTGTGTCCGGTGCCTTGGGGTTGAACACCTTTCATCTGGGTGTTCTATCTGCGCGGTGTTCAACCCCAGGGCACTGAAGGACCGGAGGTCGAAGCTGATCCTAGCGGGACTCTTGCCCCCGGATTCGGCTTTGGCCTTCGGTGCTTCTGTGGCCTCCTCCCAGGCTTTGGTGGCAGCCACTCCTGCCTCTCTCCCCCCTGGCCGGGACTCAAACTCCCGCTTCTGCGCCGGAGGAGAGGGAGGCCAGGAAAAAAAAAAGGAGGGAGAAGCACCACAAGCAGCGGGCCGAGGCCTCTGCTTCGGCCCCCCCCGGCTAAGCGGGCTTCTCCCTCCAGGGCTTCTAGGTCTCCCCCTTCTCAGCTCCGGTCTCCATGCTTCTCACCGGGACCCGAGGAGGAGGAGACCCGATCTCCGTCGAGGTCATCGAGGCGGCACTCCCAGCCAGCCTCGGTGGTCTCGTCGAGATCCACCCGTAGCCTTTCAGATGCAGATTTGGACCGGATGATGCGAAGGTTCATCCAGGCCCAACTGCAGATGGGAGTGCTCCTGCCTCCCCCCCCTCGGGGGGGAGCTCAACACCCTTCTTTGCCCCGATAGCTCCTTCTCTGACCCGCTTCCCAGGTTTGGAGCGCTCGGAGCCGGGCAAAGTGGGAGCCGGGGGTGGGTCGGCTCCGACTCTTCCTTCGAGTCTGTCGGATCCTTCCTTGTCGGATCTGAGCTCTCGGAGCCATGGTTTGAGTTTCGGATCCGAGGGGGTTGGTGTGCCTTCGGCTCCGTCCAGGTCGGAGCACACTAGTCCTTCGGATCCGATGCTCTCGGTGCCTGTTCCGATCCGTCCATCGGATCCGGGCGAGGGTCTGCTCTCGGATCCCAGAGAGAGCGGCTCTCACTCGGCCTTCGATGTGGTGGAGAGGGCTCTGTTGAGTGCATCCAGGCCCCCGGTCCTTGCTTCGGCTCCGTCCCGCACTCCCTCTCGGTTGGGTCAGGCTTCCATCACCCGGCCACAGGGACAGCCTACTTTGATGTCTCAGGTCATTCCCTGGAACAAGTGTGGCTGGTGGTGATTCTCGGACAGCCCCGAGGATGTTCCTCCTGGCGAAAGTGCAAGAGGAGGCACGTGGACTCCCCCGAGTCCTTGACAGAAGACACGGATTTGGATGAGGGGGAAGGCTCCCCAAGGTCACCCCCCGAGGATGTCTCCTTTGTAGACATCATGGAAATGCTTAGGATCAGGGGGGGTGGTCCGCCCCCCAAAGCCTCCTAGGACGAATCCATGTTCCTGGAGACACTCGAAGCAGGCCCATCTACCTCTTGGGTGTCCCCTCCGGCCGACCCCTTAGTGGACCTTATTACCACTAGGGCATGGAAGGAGCCAGACACTGTGGAGCCAGTCCCTAAACGTCCAGGCAGAATCCTAAGCCCCCCCACTGAGAAGTCCCATTGGAGCAAGGAACCCCCCCGTAGATGCCATGTTGGTGGCGGCAGCCACCAAGAGGGAGTTATCCCAAGAGAGTCCCTCGGTCCATCCCCTGAGCAAGGAGTCTCATTCGATGGACCATCTTCGGAAGCGGGTCTTTAGTTCAGCGACCTTCGCTGTAAGGTCCCTGAACTACATGGCACATGTGATTCGGCTGCAGCGAGACCTTATTAAAGAGTATGCTGCATCGCCCCCCGAGTCCATGTCGGCGGAGGACAAACAGTTGTACTCCACTCGCATGGCCACTCTTAGGTCTATATCCAACACCTCTATGCGGCTTTTATCCCACGCTACAGAGGGAGCCGCTAGTGCCAGCGGAGCGGGCCTAGTTATGAGGCATCAGGCCTGGCTCCGTCATTGTGATTTCGCGGAACCCTTCAAGGCGTCCTTTGCGAATGCCCCCTTTGATGGTTCTGCCTTATTTGGTAAGACAGTTCGCGAGACTTTAGTCCAGAGCAAAAAGGATGGGAAGACGTTGTCTGCCATCAGAGTCCGCTTTTCTGCTCCCCAGAGGTCCTTCTCCAGGAACCAAAAGGGACAGAAGAAGATGTGGTTCCGAAAGTCGCAACAGTCTTAGTCCGCTCCGGACTCCCAGTCCTTCCGCGGCAGAGGAAGACAGGGTGGACGCCGCCCCAGAGGCAGAGGGGGCCCAAAAAACTTTGGGTCCAGAGAAACCTTCTCTGATCAGCCCACGCAGCAACCCTGAGGGGTTGCCTGACTGCTCCACTCTGGAGGCAGTCGGGGGGCACTTCTCGAGGCACCTGGCAGCTTGGGAGTCCATTACAACAGACTGCTGGTTGCTTCGTATCATATCCAGAGGATACAGAATTCTCCTTTCTTACATTCCCTACACTCCCGAACACCTCCCTGATGTTTCACCCAGTCAGAGGGAGGCTGCAGCTGCAGAAGTTTGGCAGCTTTTAGAAAAAGGAGCTGTCCAGCGCATCCCCCCAGGCCAGTCCGGATCAGGTTACTACTCAAGGTTCTTTTTGGTGCCAAAAAAGACGGGGGACCTAAGGCCTATCCTCGATCTTTCCCTACTAAACCTGTCAGTAACCAAAGAAAAGTTCCGGATGGTCACTCTTCAATCTATTCTCCCCCTCTTACGGGAGAATGACTGGATGTGCTCGATAGACCTCAAGGACTCGTACTACCACATATTGATGGACGTACGATCCAGGAGGTTTCTCCACTTCCGGCTGGGAGCCAGTCATTATCAATTCAGGGTACTTCCCTTCGGTCTCACCTCAGCCCCCAGGGTGTTCACCAAGGTGTTAGCAGTGATAGCGGCCCACCTGAGACTCCAGGGAATGCAGGTTTTCCCGTACCTGGACGACTGGCTCCTCACCGCCTCAACAAGGCATCTACTATGCTTAGCCAGGGACTACTTCCTCAACCTTGCTGCGCAACTAGGGATCACTATAAACTCAGACAAGTCCTCTCTCACCCCGACTCAGGTGATAGATTTTATCGGGGCCAGACTGGACACCAACAGGCAACTAGTCTTAACTCCCGACCGGTTGCACAATTTGAGGGCACATGTGCGGGCCATCTTTCAATCTTCATAACCTCTGGCGGGATTGGTTCTGAGGGCCCTGGGGTCCATGGCAGCCGCAATAAACCTTGGTCCCTTCATCAGTACCCCTTGAGTAACCCCATTTCTCTCAGCAGGGCCTGCAAGAGGGCTCTCGTTTGGTGGCTTCAATCGCCGGACCTCCAGGCGGGATGCCCCTTTGTCACGGCCCCCCCTTCTCACCACGGTGACCACGGATGCCTCTCATCTTGGGTGGGTGGGGCATTATTCGGGCAGGATGGTCCAAGGCACGTGAAATGATTCGGAGACTTTGTTGCACATAAATGTTCTGGAGATGAGGGCAGTGCTGTTGTCGTTGCAAGCACTTCAGAGTCTTCTGCCTGTAGGAACAATTGCAATCCAGACAGACAGTATGTCTGTGGTATGGTATATCAACAAACAAGGGGGGAACCAGGTCTTACCCACTCTGTCGAGAAGCCATGAGAGTGTGGGAATGGGCGATCTCCACCAACTGCTTTCTCATTGCAACGCACATTCCGGGACGGACCAACATCCTGGCGGACAGACTGAGTCGCACTATCCTTTCACCTTACGAGTGGTCCCTCAATCCTCGAGTAGCGAGTCGAATTTTTGCCGTTTGGGGGCAGCCCTTTTGCGATCTTTTCGCATCTCCCTCAAACACGAAATGCAACAATTACTTTGCTCTCATTCCCCTGCCGGGAAGCCCGAGGGACGCCTTGGTGCATGCTTGGCCACCCGGTCTTCTCTATGCCTACCCTCCTCTTCCCCTCATGCTGAAACTTCTTCAGAAAGCCAGTCGGTTGGAGAGCAGGATGATCCTCATTGCCCCATTCTGGCCTTGCCAAGCTTGGTTCCCTTACCTCTGGTCTCATCGAGTGAATCCGCCCTGGATTCTAGATCCCCTTCCGGATCTACTCTCCCACCCCCTGGGGCTCCCACTTCCCGACCTGGCCAGCCTCAAGCTTACGGCCTGGCTGCTCCAGTTCCACTTGTAGCTAGCACTCCCGGTATCTCTTCTCCAGTTAAAACCATCCTAGTAGCAGCACACAAGCCCTCTACTAGGCAGGTCTATGGTAGTAAATGGAAACGTTTCTCTATCTGGGCAGAATGCCATAATTTGGATCCTTTTACAGCCCCCTTGCCTGCGGTGCTGGACTTTCTTTCAGGTCTTTTTAATGGCGGAGCTAGCTGTTCTACGGTTAAGGTTCAGTTAGCAGCTATCTCTCATTATCACGTAGGCACTGAATTGGGTCCTTTGATTACTACAAAATTGTGCAAAACATTCCTAAAGGGCACCTTTCTTCTTAGACCTCCAGTAAAGGAAGTGGTACCTCCATGGGATTTGACCTTGGTATTACAAGCCCTGACAGCCCCTCCCTTCGAACCTGCGTCTTCAGTAGACCTCAAATGTTTGTCTTGGAAAACAGCCTTTCTTGTGGCTATTACTTCAGCCAGGAGAGTATCTGAATTGCAAGCTCTTTCTGTGAAACCCCCATACTTAGCCTTTCACAAGGGTAGGGTTTACCTCAGGACCAATCCCTCCTTCCTCCCGAAGGTAGTTTCTGAATCTAATGTTAACCAATCTATCAATTTGCCGGTCTTCTTTCCTCAGTACCAGAACAAAGGGGAGTACAGACTACACTCTTTGGACGTGCACAGACAACTTAGATTTTACATTCATAGGACATCTGGTCACAGACAATCCGACCAGTTGTTCATCTCCTTTGCCAAATTTAATCTAGGTAAACCGGTCTCGAAAGTTTCCTTATCGAGATGGATTTCACAGTGCATCATTACAGCGTATCAAAATTCCGGCAGGCCCACACCTCAAGGAGTTCGTGCCCATTCAACTAGGGCTAAGGCTACATCTGCCGCCTTTAAATCCAGGGTTTGCTTGGATGATATCTGTTCAGCAGCCACTTGGGCCTCCTCTCATACCTTCATCAATCGTTATAAATTGGACATTACCTCCAGAGGGAGAACTTCTTTTGGCTCCGCAGTGCTCTGGAATATCCTTCCATGAAGGCCGCCCAAGGTTTAGGTAGCTGGGGACTCTGTCCCACAGGTTGCAGAACAAATGAAGTTAACTACTTCAGATTAAGAAGTTATGTACTCACCATAACGTTCCATTTGAGTAGGTAAACTTCATTTGTCTGCAACCGTTCCCCTCCCTCCATCCCCCTGACCTTCAGATGTGTTTCATGTCATATAGTGATGTACCATTTCTGATAATGTAGTAAGTTTTCCACTATAGTGCTTGCGGGCAAACTTGATCTGAGGCAGGGTTGGCAGGGATTATGGGTAAGGGGAGGAGCTAGGAGCTCGGATCGAAGCTTTGTAAAGTTGCCGGCTCGGATCTGAGATCGGATCCGTATCCCACAGGTTGCAGGCAAATGAAGTTTACCTACTCAGATGGAACGTTATGGTGAGTACATAACTTCTTATTTCCATGCCTTGGGATCAAAGAAAGGGCAAACCCACCTTTTTCTAACTTAATGTCTTGCATACTTTGGCCAAATTTCCCTCTGCCTGCATGATGTACCATAGACACATGGAAATTTGTATTTTTTCTTGCAAGATAGTGCCCACAGTCTTACATACATAGTCCTCATTCTTACTGGTGTTAGCATCAGCTATTAAAACATGTGCAGTGTGTTGTAGAGCTTTTCTTCACTGCTGTTGCTGTAAAGAGGAAGAGAAGTAGTATCAATGCGCATAGATGACCACATCTTTGTGGTAGTAATCCACTTACTTCAGGTGTTCTTTTCTGTAAGTGCTACATCTTTACAGGCAGTAGCATTTTTGTGTTAAATACAAATGGAGAATAATTCCTTTGTCATGCTCAAAAATTATGTTTTTGATGAAGCGCTAATGTCCTACCAAATAACGAGTCAAGGGTTGGCAATACAACAACAGAAGTGTGGAGAAAATGTAGTGATGAGAGTTCTACCTCATTAAAAAAGAAACATCTTTTAACAATGTTCATTTTGAAGCAGTAATGTGCATTGTTAGTGCAGAGGTACTGTGACAGGAGTTATAAAGTAAAATACTTCTGAGCAAATGCAGCTTGTATTTACAGCCTTAAGGATTAAAAAAATTGAATTACTGGAGGCATTAGGAAAATATTGCACGTATCTTAAGTTCTTTAAAATAACATGTCAGTTATAGATTGTGGTCTACAGTGAGACTTTGACACTTCACAAACAGTGGGGGGGTCTGACAGTATATAAAGACTACAAACTAAGAGCTTTATAAAACATGCAATTCAGCTACTTTCTTTATTTTGTTGAAAATTACAACTGCAATAGCTATTAGGGCAACACAGATTCGGGTAAATCAGGAAAAAAGTGAAAAATAGTCTGGTTCCAGAAGCTGTGTAAGATATCTGTGACTGACACTACTGGTGTTCTGTTTAATGGTGTAAAATGAATATCTCATTTTGTTATGCTTAGCTTGACTCGTATAAAGGGGATTTGAAAAGGATTTTGTTAACAAGAAGACAAATAAGTAGTTTCATGGATTCATAAACATTTCAAGGCCATTGAGTCTCATAACTTTTCATCTGATGTTGTAAATCTTTGTTTATTCATTACCATTAGGACCTCTGTTCCATCCTCGGAACCGATACAGCCGTTTCCAATCTCACGCCAGCCAAAAACTCTCAGCTAAGACCTACCCATAATGCCCCTCTCTTAGTTACTCCAGATCTCGTTTGCCGTGTTCCTAGTCAGATGTGCTAGCCATCTCTCTCAAAGCTAAGTAGAAAATTGTTAATTTTAAGACAGTTTCTCTTCAAAATTATGTAATTTTTAGTCAAGTTAGCCTTTTCTCACTGTCGCCTATAACCTAAGCCTATTTCTTACCCTTTTCCTTGGTAATTTAATTTTTTACCTTTATTGGTACTGTCCCTCTCTCCTGTCTTTGACAGGCCTTTCCTTTTTACTAGTGGTATTTTTTTTTTTTTTTAAATAACATCATTGGTATTTTCTCCATTAATTTTTCTATAGGATAGCCCTGTTGCCTTACTATGTCAGACAAAGCTAAGCTGGGATTTAAACAGTGTGACAAGTGTGGAAGAAAGATGCCTAACTCAGATACACATGTTCATTGTGTCTACTGTTTGGGCGTGGATCATGTTAAAGCTGACTGTGACATTTGTGCTAGTTTTAGTAGTTGTACACTAGCAGAACGCAAAAATAAGTTTATCTTAAAAGGATTACTGAAGACACCTTTTTCAGAGGCTCTGTCTGGGTCGGAGGTCTCATCCCCTCCAAAGACCAAAAAACATAAGGAAAAACGGATTACTCAAGACACCTTTTTTGGAGGCTCTATCTGGGTCAGAGGTCTCACCCCCTCCAAAGACCAAAAAACATAAGGAAAAACTAATTACTCAAAACACCTTTTTCAGAGGCTCTATCTGGGTCAGAGGTCTCACCCCCTCCAAAGACCAAAAAACATAAGGAAAAACTAATTACTCAAAACATCTTTTTCAGAGACTCTATCTGGGTCGAAGGTCTCACCCCCTCCGAAAACCAAAAAACATAAGGACAAATGGAGTCACTCGGTTCCTGCATCTCCATCAGTTACGGAACTGAGACGACTGCATGCCTCACCGACGCCCTTGCTGCAGACCTCTTCGGCACCAGGCTCTGTGTCTTCTCCCTTGGTGCCGTCCATGATATTCACCCCTGTTTTGGTTCCGACTTCAGCACCACTGACTTCGGTCCCGTCCTTGGGCCCGACATCGGCTCTGATGACTGTACCTGCTTCAGCACCATCCCCAGACATGGTGCTGACAGATGTCCTTCATGGATGCATCTGCAGTCATAACAACTGGGTTGTCCTGTCATCAGGCAGCCCTTCAGTCGGCCGGATTCCAAAGTCCGGGTCCGGCTTCGGCTGATGTCGCACTTCACCCGACGTCATCTCTGTTGGTCTTCGGGTATAAAGGCATCACCCGACGCCATTTTCCTCAGTCTTTCTTGCCGTGGCCGAAGCAGAAGCTGTTCGCAAGTGCCGGTCGGTCGGATCCAGAGATTACTTCTGCGAATACTACCGAAGACTTCTAAAAGCTAAGTACCCGTTGGGGACTCTTTCTTGCCTCAGCCGATGTCAGAAAAAAGTTAATAATTGTTTAACCTGTGGGAAACAAATACCTCATAAAGATTTCCACTCTTATTGTCTGCCTTGTTTAGGCCCAGCCCACGACGTAGCAGCCTGTTAGCCTGTGCTTCGTTCAACCGACGAATGCTTAGGCGTCGGTCGGAGTTTGCTGAACAGTTTTTTGGTTCTGTTTTTGCGTACATTATGCCGTCGGATCCTCCGACTACCCATTCTGCCAAAAAACGCAAAGATAAAGACCGACACTCGCGGTCCGCGGTTTCGGCCGAAACCATGGTTAAGCAAACCTCGAGTGTCTCGGTTTCGGCCGAAACCGAGAAAACTGATCAAAGTACAGCTGAATCTATCTCTACAACTGAGGCCCCTGCTACCACTCTTGAAACGGCCTCAGAAATTTTATCCACTACGGTGGTTGCCACTGACTTATCAGACACCATTCCCTTGGATGTCTCTACCCCAGCACGTGGTGCTGCTAGGCCTCCAGCAGCCATGTCCATTAAGGCCTTCGCCAGGGCTAAAGCAGCAAAGACTACTAAAACAGTGCCTGTTAAACCCCTACAACCAGGCCCTCCTCTAGTTCTCAAATGCTTACTCTGGCAGAAGATTTAATTTCATTAATTAGAGGATCTCAATCTCACCCAGACAGGGCCTCTCAGCCCCCAGAGAAGAGACCTAGGGCAGAGCCCCCTGAGCCAGTGTCCTCTGATGAGTCTGCCGATGAATCAGACATAACTGATCAGCCAGAGGCTCCTTTCTCCAATTTTGAAGACTCTGATGCTGAAGAATCCATTCCAGCTGCTTCCCACCAGAAGAATTCTCCTTTGGGAAACCTTACATGCCATGAGGGAGCAGTTCCAATGGCAGCAACAGGATTTTCAGACTCCAGAAAAAGACTTAGGACCTTTCTGCACCTTCCACAGCACAGGCCCTTAGCTATACCTCCTGTTCTCTCTGTGGTGGATGATGCTTTCAATGATGTCTGTACTGCACCAGATTCTTTACCTCCAGCCCCTGCCAAACCAGACAGATTTTACAGGGTGCCAGACACTCATCACCACCTTTACAAGGCCCCTCTTGCAGACCCGAAACTATATCCCAGGGTCCCAAGGCAGTAGCAGCGACCATAGCAAAACCGTATTCCTTCAGAAAGGGAAGCAAGGTCATTAGACAGATGGGGCAAAAGGTCTACACTTCAGCTACTCTCTCAGCTAGAGCTTTAAATTGTCAGTTTCACATGATACAATACCAAGAGTTTATGCTTGATCAGTTAACTAAAAAGCTAACCACTGATGAATCTCTTGATAAGAAATATGTATTAGAAATGGTAAATAACATACAACAGGTTAGTAACCATTCCTTAAAATGTGGCTATGATGCACTGGAGGCTTCATTTAGATCAGCCATGACTGGCACAGTGATAAGAAGACAAGGATGGCTGACAGAGCAAGTCCTACCGGATCATGTTAAAGCTAAGTTGCTAGATGCTCCTATGGATAAGACAAGTTTGTTTGGTACACCTGCCCAGCAGGTTATGAAGAAAATGGAAGAAAAGGCAAAATCTGTTCAAGCGGTTAAAGATTTCTTGCAGGTTCAACCCCAAGGTTTAGCAGGAACTGGCCTGCCAAAATTGGTCCTTTCCTGACTCCACAAGACCTCAAAGGGGCAGGAATAGGCACCAGAGGCAGAAACCAATCCAGAGGTGCCTACAGAGGGCGACAGTGGCAAGGTAACAACAGAGGCACAGACACAGCCTCTGCCACTACATCAACTCAACCACAGTGACTTAACCTAAATCCGCCTACCAGGGAACAAATAGCAGCTCCCTAGGCGGAAAATTAACCTTATTTTCAAAGAACTGGTACTATATAACAAAAGACAAGTGGATTTTACAAACCATAGATCAAGGTTACAGGTTTCCACTTCCACACTTTACCAGTCAAAGAGGAATGCCAAATCTACCTCCAAATCAAAAAACAGAGGCTCTACAACAGATAATGCAGTTAGCAAACATGAGAGCTGTGGAAAGAGTGCCAACAGCAGAGCAAGGAAAGGGTTCTACTCCAGACTATTCCTAGTTCCAAGAAAGGAAAAAGTTGGAGACCAATTCTTGACCTGTCCGCCTTAAATACATACATCATTGTCCCAAAATTCAAAATGCTGACCCTACAGCAACTTCTTCCCATGCTGGGCAAGGAGTGTTGGCTGGTAACTCTAGATCTCAAGGAGGTATACCTGCACGTCCCCATTCGACCAATCTGCAGAAGATACCTCAGATTTCTTGCAGGATCAGAGCACTATCAATTCTCAGCATTGCCCTTTGGCTTATCTACTGTGCCCAGAGTATTCACAAAATGCCTGGCATCAGTAATCACCCATTGCAGACTACAGGGAATTCAAATTTACCCATACCTAGACGACTGCCTGCTACAAGGGGACAACAAAAGCAAGCTGACAACAGATTTACAAAGGGTCATTTACTTGCTGCAAGCACTGAGATACACAGTCAATCTACAAAAGTCAAGGCTGATACCATCCCAAACAAGGACATTCTTGGGTGCGGAATTGGACACAGTAAAACAGATGGCATTCCTAACAAAGGAAAAACAAAAAGAACTCCCTCTTTACTTCTTGGCACTAACAAAACTGAACAAGTTAACAGCAAGAAAAGTACTGCAGGCCTTGGGCTTCATGGCATCATGCATAATCTTGGTTCCACTTGCCAGACTACATATGAGAAAACTACAGTGGTACCTAAAGAATTTATGGTCTCAACACAGACACAGCCTAGAAACAGAAATCCCACTAATTCCATGCTTAAAACAGGAGTTCCTATGGTGGGCTCAGGCATGCCAGTCAAACCCAGGGCTACCCTTCGCAGATGTCAAGCAAGCCAGACCATCACAACAGGCGCTTCAGACCTAGGATGGGGGCCCACATGCTGGACAAATGCGTGCAAGGATTGTGGACACAGGATCAACTTCACCTGCACATCAACCTAAAAGAAATGCTGGCAGTAAAACTGGCAATCCAAAAGTTCAGACCATTTCTCAAAGAGGGCCAGTTGATGATAAGGACAGACAACACCACAGTCATGTGGTACATCAACAAACAGGGAGGCACCCATTCCTACCCTCTATGCAGAATGACTTTGGAGCTGTGGACCCTGGCACTCAGCTACAACATCCAGTTACAGGCAATATTTGTACCGGGAAAAGAGAATACTCTAGCAGACATATTAAGCAGAACCACATCGGATGCCCACGAATGGAAGCTGCACCGGACATCTTCAAGACCATCTCAAAGAAATGGGGAATGCCTCAGATAGATCTATTTGCATCACCTACCAATCACCAGCTCAAAAATTCTGCACAAGGACATTCCACCCACTAGCACGGAAAGTGGATTCGCTCTCCTTCAGCTGGAAAGGCCTAACAGCATATGCATTCCCCCCTCTTGCCTTGATACACAAGGTATTACTAAAAATCAAGGATGAACGTCCAAGGATAATCCTGCTAGCTCCAATCTGGTCTACACAACAGTGGTACCCACTGCTGAGGAGCATGTCTCGAACAATATGTGGCCAATACCCTGATGCCTTTGATGTTAACTCAGAACAACTACAGCATCATACATCCAAACCTAAAACACTGCAACTGACTGCATGGAACATCACATAGCAGCAGCTAATCCAGAACTTTCCCAAAGAGTTAGAGACATTATTCTTGAAGCACGCAGACCTTCAACAAGAAGAAACTATGCTGGAAAATGGAAAAGGTTTGTCATTTGGAGTACTGAAAGAGGAAAAGATGTGTCAAACATAGATATGCCTAACATTCTGGAGTACCTAGCAGACTTCTTCATTCAGGCCTGTCCTACTCCTCCATCAAGATACATGCATCAGCTATTTCAGCAGAATACAGCTTTGATCCACCTGTTTTTCTCACCCTTTGCTCAGGCAGTTCCTCAGAGGAATCAAGAATGTAAAACCTCCAAGGAAACCACCATTACCAGCTTGGGACTTAAACTTTGTGCTAGAAAAATTGACACTATCACCCTTTGAACCAGCAGCAACAGCAGACCTACAACACCTGTCATGGAAAACTGCTTTCCTACTGGCAATTACTTCAGCAAGGAGGGTTTCAGAACTACAGGCCTTAATGGCAGTGCAACCCTTCCTAATCTTCCACCAAGATAGAGTGTCCATGAGGACTAATCCTACATTTATGCCTAAGGTGGTATCCAGAGTGTCTTTAAACCAGGCAATCCACCTTCCTACCTTCTTTCCCAACCCACAAAACAGAGGGAAAGAATATTGCATACCTTGGATGTACATAGACAGCTACGCTACTACTTGGACAGAACAAAAGTAGCAGAAAGACTGACCAACTTTTGTAGCCTATGCAACAGGAAGGGAAGGAAAAGCTATTTCCAAACAGACAATCTCCAAATGGATAGGAAATTGCATACGATTCTGTTATTCCTTCCATGGAAAACCAATTCCACAGAACATAAGACCTCATTCTACAAGGGCAACAGCCACTACCACAGCCTTCTTACGAGGAGTGGCAACCAAAGACATTATTGAGGCTGCTACTTGGACCTCCGAGCATACATTTGCCAAGCATTATAATTTGCCTCTATATTCCAGATCCCGAGCAGGGTTTGCCACTGCTGTACTGCAAGGGATCCTAAACACACCATAATCTAGTTTTATCCTCCTCCCCTTGTTGGCTATGGTATTCTACCCAGTTGTTATGACTGCAGATGCATCCATGAAGGACATAGTACAGTTTTGTACCTACCATAAATGTAGATGTCCGAACTGGATAGCATCTGCAGTCAGGATTACCCTCCCTCCTTCCCCTCTGTGGTACTCCAAGGGTGTTTACCCTCCTAATAGCTAGCTGGTGGGGGGGAGTCTTTTATGGTGTATTTGTTTGTATATATGTGCATATATGTGCATACATGCTTATTTTTGTGTTTACCTCTATCTTTTTGGAAACATTGGCATCTATCTAAATTTTAGCCTTCAAGAGGGCTACTGGCATCTGGGGCAAGAAACACTGAGGAAAATGGCGTCGGCTGGTGCCTTTATACCCAAGAACAGAGATGACGTCGGGTGAAGTGCGACATCAGCCGAAGCCGGACCCAGACTTTGGAATCCGGCCGACTGAAGGGCTGCCTGATGACAGGACAACCCAGTTGTTATGACTGCAGATGCTATCCAGTTCGGACATCTACATTTATGGTAGGTACAAAACTGTACTTTTCTTCAGCTCCATCGGCTCCAAAACTCAAATACCTGCCAAGGACAAGATACTTCCACTCCGGTGCATACTGTCTCAGTTCCAACAGCAGTGTTTTCCCTGTCGGCACCATCCACCCTTGCTGCATTGGCAACTTATGCTCTCCCGAAGCAGTGCTTGGACCATCTGTACCTTGGTACCTAGCCCGGCGGCTATTTTCTCACTGGTGCCGTTTATGTCCATGGCTCTGACGGCTTCCAGTTCTCTCAGAGCTCCTCACCTGGAGGTGGGCTCCTCATGGCGAGGTGTGACCCTGGTTCCGAGGTTGTCCCACCCGGTTCCGGACTCCCATCCCTCTTCAGGTGGGCCTGCTGTACAGGTAGTGGACTCGCAGTCAGCACCAATGACATCAGTATCAGAACCCTTCCTTAGCATGCACCTCTCTCAACCCTCTATTTGGGGACCCCAGGCACTTCAGTAGCAAGAACCCTCTTTGAAGGGAACCCCTTCTCCAGAGTCCTCCTCAGAAGATCCCACTGGTGAGCCACCCCGGAAGAAACGGTGCAAGAGGAAGCACCTTGATTCACAGGAGGAATCTATCACTGAAGACACTGATTGTGATAAGGGGGAAGGGTCCCCACGGTCTTCCCCAGATGTCATCTCATTCGGAGACATTTTCGAAATCCTCAAGCAGTGGGGAGACTGGAAGTCCTATAACCCTTCTGAGGAATCGGTGTTCCTGCAGACCTTCCGTGCCCAACCATCTACTTCCTGGGTGACTCCACCGGCAGATGATCTTGTTAAAATCATTATGCAGCCTGCCTGGAAGGCCCTGGACAACGTAGAACCTGTCCCTCAGAGGCCAGACAAAAATTTTTATCTACACCTGAAGACCAGCACCACTGGTCCTAGCAGTTGACAGTTGATTATATGGTCGTGGTGGCGGCCACCAAGAGGGAACTGGCAGAAGATAGTTCCACCGTCCATGCTGCAAACAGAGAGTCCCGGACCATGGACAGACTAGGGAAATGGACCTATGCTTCAGCGACATTCGACTTTCACTCACTGGCACACTTTACTCGCCTCCAAAGAGACCTAATTTCCGAAATGTCTCCCTCTTTGGTGGGGTACTGCCTGATGAGGTGCGTGATACTGTCGCCTCGCAGCTAGCTCCCCTTGAATCCTTCTCGAATTCCTCGATGCGTTTGATATCTCACTCCACCGAGGGGACAACTTGAGCTGCCGCAACAGGCATTGTCATGAGACGTAATGCTTGGATGCGGTTGTGTGACTTTGCAGACCCCTTTGTCTTCCTTCGTCAATGCACCTGTCGATGAATCTGCACTTTTTGGACCCAGAGTACGAGACACACTTACATGTAGTGAGAAAGACAGACCTTGTCTGCTGTGGGCATACGCCTTTCCAACACCCAGAGGTCCTACTCCAGGATCCAGAAGGGGGGAAGAATGTGGTTCAAGAAATCCCAAGGACCTTTTTGTGACACTCACCCCAGGGTAGAGGGGGCAACTCATATGGAAGACGTCCCTTTTGGGGTGCAGGGGGTCCACTTAACCAGGGTGCTAGAGATTCTTTCTCCGGTAGACCCTACCAGCGCTCCTGAGCAGCAGCCCGATTGCTTTCCACTGGAAGCAGTCGAGGGTCGTTTTTCTCTGCATCTACCAGCCTGGCATCTTATTACTACCAATGTTTGGGTGCAGAGAATAATATCCAGAGGCTACCAAATACCATTCAGTTTAACTCCCATCCCCAATGTATCACCCAATCAGAGGGAATTAGCAACCTTAGAAATAGAAAAGCTGCTAAGGAAAAGAGTCATGCAACCAGTACCATCAGACCAGACAGGATCCAAGTTTTACTCGAGGTTTTTTTTTGTGCCAAAAAAGACAGGGGACTGGAGACAAATCCTGGATCTCAGCCTATTGAACAAATTTATCAAACTTCAAAATTTCCGGATGGTCACGATACAGTCCATTCTTCCCTTCCTAGGGAGGGATAACTGGATGTGCTCTATAGACCTCCAGGATGTGTAATACCACATAAAGATGGATCTCCGCTCCCGGCTGGAAGCCAATCACTACCAGTTCAGGGCACTGCCATTCGGTCTCTCGACAGCCCCTCGAGTGTTCACCATATGTATGGCAGTTGTGGTAGCTCATCTTCGACTACAAGGATTTCAGGTGTTTCCCTATCTAGACGATTGGCTCCTTACCGCTCTGACCAGGAATCTTCTTACACTCAAAGTCTCGCTCTCCGCTTGGGGATTACAGTCAACAAGGACAGATCTCAATGTCTCCAATGAAGACACTGAAATTCATTGGAGCGGTCTTCGACACAACGTCATGTCAAGGCCCCCCCCCCCCCCACAGGTTTTCAAACATAACACACCATATCCAAGACCACCTTCCTCAGACCTATGTACTAGCATGTCTTGTACTGCCAACTCTTAGGCTCCATGGCGGTTGCCATTACGTTGGTACCACTGGCAAGACTGCACATGAGAATCCTACAGTGGCTCTTTTCCGCACAATGGTAATTGCTAATTTACCCACTCAACTATATGTTCCATCTTTCAAACCGTTGCAAGGAAGAAATGTTATGGTGGATGAACTCACAAATGAATCTTTGATGTTGACCGTTCTGTCTTCCCCAGCCCATGGCCACGGTGACCACAGACGCTTCCCTGTTGGGGGGGGGGGCATTTCCAGGGAAAGACTGTCCGAGGCACCTGGTCCCCCATGGAGGCCAATTTGCACATAAATGTCCTGGAACTGAGGACAGTTCTCCTAGCATTGCAAGCATTCCATGCATCCCTACCCTCTGGGACCATTGCAATTCAGTCAGACAACATGTCAGTTGTCTGGTATATCAACAAGCAAGGCGGAACCAGGTCTTACCCCCCTCTGTCGGGAAATCATGAGTATTTGGCACTGGGTGATAGCTTTCAACCACTTCCTTATAGCAACACTAATTTCCGGGAGTTCCATCCTTATTGCGGACAATCTGAGCAGGAACATCCTGATGCCTCACGATGGTCCCTCAACCCTGTAACAGCGGATCGGATGTTCCAACGCTGGGGAAAGCCTTGCTGTGACCTGTTTGCTTCCTCTCCTAAACTACAAATGCAGAGGCTAGTTTGCCCTGATCCCCACCTCATGGGGAACCACCGAGGGATGCTGTAATGCACAGTTGGCCACCGAGTATTCCCTATGGCCTCATCTGATTCACAGTCCGTGGATCCTGGATCATTCCCAAGACCTGTTATCTCATCCTTAGGGACTGATTCATCCGAACCTGCACAGTCTACAGTTTGGTTCCTTCACTTCCAATGATTGCCAGGCTGCCTGACATCCCATCTCCTGTTCGTGAAATTCTTCTGGCTTCACACAAACCTTCCACTGGGAAAGTTTATTCTAGTAAATGGACTAGGTTCTCTATTTGGGCCAAATATCAGAACTTAGACCCTTTCTCTATGCCTATTCAAAAGATCCTACAATACCTGTTTTGCATGCAGGAGCCTCAGCTTCGACAATCACTGTACATTTAGCAGCTATTGCCAATTTTCATAATGATCTTGATGTCACACCACCTATGCAAGATCTTGAAAGGAGTTTTACATGTTAAACCTCCGGTCAAGCCTCCCTTAGAACCCTGGGACTTGACGTTGGTACTTCAGTCTCTCACAGGTTCTCCTTTCGATTCATGTGATTTGCAATTTTTTGTCATGGAAAACCTTACTTCTAGTACCACTTACCTCAGCGGGAAGAGTATATGAGCTGTAGGCTTTGCGTATCAATAGTCCTTACTTGATCTTCCACACAGATAGGGTGTCCCTTCGTACTGACCCTTCTTTCTTGCCCAAGGTAATTTCTGTTTTTTCCATTAACCAATCTATTGACCTACCGGTTTTCTTCCCTCAGCATTCTAACAGAGGGGAGTACCTTTTGCACACCCTTGATGTGCATAGGCAGCTTCGTTGTTGTTTGGACAGGACTAAATCTTTTAGGAAAACAGATGAATTGTTTGTGGCCTTTGCAGGACCCAGATTGGGTAAACCTGTTTCCAAAGTGACTTTATCCTTCTGGCTTAGAACATTACCTTTATCTACCAACAGAGTAAGCTATCCTTACTTTACAGAATAAAGGCTCATTCTACCAGATCTATGGCTACTTCTATAGCATTTCATTCCAGAGCCTCTATGGATGATATCTGCACAGCAGCCACTTGGGCAAGACCTCATACCTTTATATCTCATTACAAATTGGATTTGGCCTCCAGGGGACAAGCATCTTTTGGTTCTATGATGCTCAGGAATATCCTTCCTTAGGGATACCTAGGACTTAAGTAGCTGGGGACTCTGTCCTAATGGTAATGAATAAACAAAGATTTACAACATCAGATAAAGAAGTTATGTCTTTTCATAATGTTCCATCTGTGTTGTAGATCTTTGTTCATTCATTACTTCCCGTCCTCCTTCCCCCTGCCTGGACTACTAGTGGACTTTAGGAACTCCTGGTTAGGGTATTTGCTCAGAGCCTCCTACTATTTATTTTCTATTACTACATCTATTATCTCAGGATGGGCAAACTCGATCTGAAGTAACTAGGAGAGGGGCATTATGGGTAGGTCTTAGCTGAGAGTTTTTGGCTGGCGCGAACTTGGAAATGGCCGTATTGGTTCCGAGGACGGAACCAAGGTCCTAATGGTAATGAATGAACAAAGATCTACAACACAGATGGAACATTATGGTAAGACATAACTTCTTTTTCTTTTGCCAGTATCTGTGTGGATACCCATCCAGTCATCTAATTTATGTTCAAAGGAAGACACTGAGTTTCAATGCTTAACATGTAGGAGAAGTTTATTCCAGAGGTTTGGAAGGTACTGGGTTATAAACTTATTCCACCATCGTGTTTCATTTATCTTTTGGTGGACATTTAGGTCCCTGGTTCTAATATTGGTAGTGGTACTAGAGTTGCAGGAAAAGAGGAAGTCCAGGACAATTAATAGAGTCTGTAAAGGTGTGGTAAAGTAGACCAAGATCTCCCCTCAAAAGTGTATTAAGATAGTTAATAAAAGGATAGACTTTCAGCCTTTCTTGGTAGCATACGACTGTGATTTTTTTAGGTTAGGAACCTTTGGGGTCTTTCTCATTGCTTGATATGTTCAGTGAGATACATCCCAAAGGGAATGTTGTACTCATTGATTAGCTTGATCATTGCTGATTATAAGGGAGTAATTACCTCTTTAGACCTTGATATATTCCTTTGGCTATTAGCTGAGCAAAATAAAAGGATTTCCTGACAACTGTTTCATGATGGTCAAAATAGAGGGAGCTATCAACCTAAGTACTAGATGCCTCACTTTAATTTTGTTTTGTAGAGGTGTGCTTTCTAGGGAGTATGATGAGATGAGGGTTTGTCTACCAAAAGTGACGATACTGTACTTTTTAGCATTTAGTTTGAACCCATTTTAGTATACCAAGAGTTTACTAGAGCAAGTTCAGAGGGTGACCTACAACAACCCCCAATTTAAAACAATCTGCAAACTTTGTTAGCCAGATGTTTTGGCTCTCTTCTTGAAGATCTGAGAAGTATATACCAGAAATAAGAGGTCCCAGCATCTAGACGTGTGGAACAGTAAGTGTCAGTTTCATACTTTCAGATGAAGCACCTGCAGTATGCTGTGTAGGTTCTGTCCTTCAGACAATTTATCAATTTTACCCCATATGGGTCATCTTTTAAATTATTTAGCTTTTATTTAATTCCTACATAGTGAATAATGTCAGAGGTCTTAGCCAGGAAAAGATGCACCCCATATATTGCATGACCACCATCCAGAGCCTCTGTAACACTTATGAAGAAGTTTACCACAGTAAATAAGCAGGATCGACTCTTCACAAAAACATGTTGGAGGTTGCATCTAATAAGATTCTTGATATCGCATTTTATATGGTCAGTTATAATATGTTTCATGGCTTTGCAAATGAGGCTTCTAAGGCTGATACGTCTGTAATCACCTGAACTGATTGTAGTTGCACTGTTATGGAGAGGTATCAGCAGTGCTGTGCATCACTCATTTGGGACGAAACCAAAGGCTAAGTTTTAGTTAGTTTGAGTGTGTCTGCAAAGGCACATATAACACTATTAATTAAGCAAAAATGAATATTATCATGGCCCATGGAGGAAATATTTTTGATCTTGGTTAGTACTTTCAGTAAGTGATCTTCAGAGATAATTGGGGGAGTAAGGGATTCAGATATTTTGGGGCTTTGAATAGAAGTGTCGGGTGAAGTTGACACTAAATTTGTTCTCGGGTGTATTGGCAGTGTCATTTGGGCCAGAATAGGAGACCCCATTACGAATTAAGTTCTGGACAGTGTAGGGTATTTTTTTATTTTTTATTTTTCTAATATTCCAGAGAAGGATTTATAGATATCTTTGGCTTCATAGGCGTAAAATCGAGGTAGAGAGGGCAGGCTCTTTTTATGTTTAAACCAAGTTTCAGTACACAGACATGGATGTTTTCCAGATTCGGATATGCCTCAAGATAAGGCAATTTATTATTTAGTAAAACAAGATTCCATTAGTATGGTGTGTCCCATGACAGCAATTTCAAGGTAAAACATTAAAATATAAGACTTTTTATATTTAAACCAAGTTTCAGTATCTACATGGACATGGATGTTTTCCAGATGCCGGTATGCCTCAAGATCAGGCAATTTATTATTTAGTAAAACAAGATTCCATTAGTATGGCATATCCCATGATGGCCATTTTGTAGTAAAACATTAAAATATAAAACAAAAAACACTCAGAGGAATGTTAATGCATTTTACTAGCTTAACATGAAAGTATGCAATGAATTACCTCAGTATGTTTGATAATTGCCTTATTAATACTTAGTTTGCAAAGATCCAAGCTTTCCCCATCACCTGTGGTAAATATTCTGTGTGAGTTATCATAGGTTCATAGGTTTATACTAGGCTATCTGCCCTAAGGCATTTATAAGCCTAGCCCAAATTTTTGTGGCTTACGCCACCCCTTATATGAAAAAATACTGTGCCCATTAGTTTGTTGTGCCTCTGTCCAGCAGTGACACAGTAATGATTCCCGGGGTAAACCTACGATCTCCCATCCACAGGTCAAGATTTCTCTTGAACAGAGCCAGCGAGGTGCTCTGCCTCACATGGACCGGGATTTTATTCCACAGCATAGGGAGTCTCTGAGTGATAAATCTATCCCTCCAGCACGTCCTATTTATATCCGTGCTAAGGTTTAAGTCGCTTGCTCTAGTGGTTTTGGTGGATTTAGATTTTTGAGGTGGAGCATGTCCATTAATTCGGGTTGGACATGGCCTTGTATGTCAGGCACATGTCACCTCTGAGCAGGTGGTATGCGACTGAATAGAGCTGGAGTTTCTTCAATCTGGCAGCATATGACAGATTTTGGAGTCCCTTTATCCTTATGGTGAGGAACTTTTGGGGTCTCTCCAATTGCTGCAGATGTCGGGTGAGATACATCCCGAATGGGGCATTGTACTCGATCATTGGTCTGATAAGTGAAGAGTACAGGGGAACAATGACCTTACTAGATCTGGATGTGAATCCCTTCATGATCAGGTGGGCAATGTAGAAGGTCTTTCTAACCACTTTAGCAACGTGAGTGTCAAAAGAAAGGCCACTGTCAACCTGGGTCCCCAGGTCCCTGATAACCTCTTCTGTGCTTAGTGGATTGCCACCTATATGGTAGTTTGGGGTTACCTTGTTTTTCCCGAAGGGTATGACTATGCATTTTTTGGCGTTTAACTTCAGGCCATGGCTCTGGCACCAGCTATCTGTTTCCGTGAGTCCCTTCTGAAGGATATCCGTGTCCGATGCACTTTCCACTATGGCGCCCAGTTTGCAGTCGTCTGCAAACTTTGTCAGCCAAAGTCCTCCCATGTTGGCCTGACAAAAGTCAAAGTCTCCTTAACCCATTTTCTAAATTTGCTGTTAACTCGGCAAACAACTTGGGAAATAGCTGTGCTTCAAAGTGTATTTTCCACAGTTTGTACTGTTAACTGTATAGGAACATGAATTCACTTAAAAAGTTCCAAAGTTCATGCACATGTTCTGCAAACATATCTTATTTGTCTATCCTTGACCATTCCTGATATACTGTGCTTTCTTTAATTTGCTGCAGTAGTGTCCGAGAATATATTAGATGCAGATGTTTAGTACATCACAAGAAGAATTGTTCAACTACTGATGGTCACATCAGCCTAGGACCTGTGTCCACATCTAAAACTCTGGTAATTAAATTCCAGCTCCCTAACAAAATTAATATCTCTTCTTGAAAAGCTATTATTTGAGTCACAAGTCTTCTCACAAGCTTTATATTTGCCCTAGGTGATAAATACACAGAAGCCACAGTTATAATAGCCTTGATAAAAACCTTTAAGCCCTATATAGCAACCTCTGAAGTTGTGCACTCCACATATATGTGGAAAGAGTCTGTTGGCAATATTACCACCTTGCTTCTGTATAGCTAGTACTTATCTCAGTAAATGTCTGTTTCTCCATAGCTTAGTATGCTCATCATCATTAACATATGTCTTTTGAAGTTCACCAGTGAAGGTCTGTATCTTTTTATAGATAATATTAGTCTTTGACTTTTTGTTGGGGTGGTAATCTCTTTGCCATTCCATCTACTTAATTGAATAAGGCCTAGCTTCCAAATGTAACGGTAATTATCATGTCTACAAAGACATATAACCTTCCCAAACGGTAGCACCACAAACCATTATTAATGTAAAATATGTACTGAAAACATTCTTCTTTATAGGGTCTTGATGTGTATTACCTCTATTGTATCAATATGAAATAGGTGCTGTAAAGAATACAGCTACACCATCCGAGAAAAACTCTTATTAGTTGATACTCCATGTAGATTTTTATCTTTGATACCCATTTAGATACAACACCACTAATCATAACTCTTGTCTCTGCAGGAAAAAGATGAGACGTACCACCAAGGCTTGGTGGTATGTCTCATTTTTTTCCTGCATTTTCTCTACTTGTTGAGACCATCTTTGGTAGCGTAGTTTCTTTGTTTTTATGTAACTCTTGTCTCTTTTGGAAGAATGCCTTGACATTGTGCAGTATGTCATTTTTGCAATGTGTTCTCTAACTGTAAAGTAAATTTGTAATCTTAGTATAACAACCCACATTTTTTTAAACAAGAAACATCTTTATTAAATTATCACTTATGACACAGGCAGTCAAATAAATGAAAACAAAACCATATTGACATACTTTCAGTTGCAAATGTACGTCACTTATCTATTCATTGTTAATTAAACATTACAAAGCTCATTCAATTTCTCCCTTACCTTAAAACTTCATTCCTCATCCAAAACATTGTTCTGCATGTTTTGTTCCCAAAATTCCCATTTTTTCTAAATAATTGCTCCTACCCTTTTCTAAACATTCCACTTTCAGCTGTTTTATCTCTGTTACTATATTCACTTCTTATACAGTTGGTTTAGATTTTGATTCTTTTTTGGCAGCCACCAGAATTAAACTCAGCAAGGCTTTAGTATGTCTCGGCAGGACCAATTCTGTATCACAGTTCAAAAAATTAATTTCATTAGTTACACCAATTTGCTCACCCAATATTTCTGATAGAGTAGTCTGCAGGGAATTTTTAAAGTCTGCCAACTCATTACACGCCCAAAAATATGTTTTCAGTTACCTCTTTCTTCCCCATCATCATTATCATCATAATCATCATCTCCCTTTTTCCCATTTTCTACATGGGGTCGGGGTATCATGCAAGCTGTCACCATTTCTCTTCATTCAATGCCACACTTCTGCCTTCGACACTCATGCTTGACTGTCTCAGATCTTCTCTTACACAATCCATCCACCTCTTTGCTGGACATCCTTGTTTCCTCTTACCGTCTTCCTGTCTGTTCTAAATCTTCTACACCAGATTGTCTTCTGCTTTTCTGCATGGGTCCGAACCACTGTAATCTGTTTTCTGTGATCTTTTCTGTAGTTGCAACTACTTTGGCTTCTGCTCTTATGTCCTCATCTGTCCCACAGTGTGCATCTTACCACCCTTCTCTGACACTTCATTTCTATCACATCTAGCTTCCTCATCTGCTCTGCCTTTACTGCCCAGGTTTCTGTACCATACAGCAGTACTTTTCGCACCACTGTCTTGTACACCTTACTTTTCAGCTTCCTTGGCATTCTTCTGTCATAGACTACTCCTGAGACTCTATGCCAGTTGGCTGCAGCCGCTCTTATTCTAGTTTTGACCTCTTCATTCAGATTTCCCTTCTCCTCAACCACCCCTCCCAGATACTTGGAGCTATTAACCTGTTCTACTGTCTTCCCTTCTATCTCATTTCTCAGCTTCTTCTGATTTCCCCAATTTGCTGTCATTACCACTGTCTTATCTGTGCTTAGTTTCATCCCATGTGTCTTCAGTTTTGCATTCCATTCCCCTATCATTTGCTGAAGTTCTTGCTCAGAGTCTGCCTGTAATGCAACATCCCCTGCATACAGCAACTTTATTGATCCCTCCCCTCCAACTTGTTTGCTAATGTAGTCCATCACCAGTATGAACAGCAGTGGACTCAGAGCTGAACCCTGGTGCACACCCATTCCCACTGGGAGCCCCTGTGTGAGACCAAACACTGTTTGTACTTGAGTCAGTGAGTCCTTGCACATAGCCTGCACTAATATTACCAGTGTTTCTGGGACTTTGGACAACCGCAGTACTGCCCAAACCAGTTTTCTTGGGACCTCTTAATATGCTTTTTTTCCTCATTACACCTCCGGCATTTCCAGTCTACCTGAGAAAAATTTCTTTGCAGTCTGCTTGGGGTATAAAAATACCTATGCAATTCCAATTCCAAGCAAATATTCTAAATCTTCTAGACTTTGTTGCATATTTGGGAGCCATACATATATCCTCCCATTGATTATTTGTGAATTGTATATTTGATCTCTCTTCATAATCCTTTCTAACCTCCTCTTTATGATTCCTATAATTATCATGCAGTATTTTATTTGCCCTACTAATTATACCTTGTGTAACAGTAGCTGCTGTTCTAGATTCTACTAAAATCTCTACCAGTGCTGGTCTTTCACTTAGGACCCCTTGTTTCTTTATCTTTTCCTCTACTCTGTTATCAGTCTTTGATTTCTTGGCCTATTTCCATTCTATTACCTTTCCCTCTCTAATTATTTTCTCCCAATACCTTAGTTCCTTTGCCAGTTTTCTGCAATAAATTCCAGCCTTCTCTTGCTTTTTCTCTGTACCCCTAATTGCAGACATCCCTAGCAGCAGAGTCTCCTTTCTCCATCCCCGTGTTGGCTTAGTTCATAAAATACTTTCTGCTACTTTAGGAATGTAATATTTTGTATGGGTGTTATCTTCCTTGATGATCTGCATCCAAAATCCCAGTCTCTCCTTGTTTATTGAGCTTCCCCCATTTCATCATTATCCCTTTCCACTTTACATTATAGTTTTCTGCTTCTACTACATATAGGAGCCTTAACTGTGCAGCTTGGAAATACCCCTTCAAGTCAGGTAATCCCAAAACACCTTGTTCTATTGGAAGGATCAACTTATCCAACTTGATTCTTCCCCTGTTCCCCTTCCAGATAAAATTATTCAGCTCTTTTTAATTGGTATCCACAACATGTTCATCGTGTTTCACTGTTGCAGTCATGACTGTAGGGTTCTCCCCTGCCGGCAGGCAGCCCTCGGTCGGCCAGAATCCCAAAGTCTGGGTCCGGCGTCAGCTGTTCAACCATGCTCCCTGACATCAGAGCACCAGGAGTACAAAGTTGACAGCCGACGCCATCTTCTCCAGTCTTTCTTGCCATGCGGTGATAGCAGTTCGCAAGTGCCGGTCGGATGACTCCTGACGAATTTTACTGATATACTTCGGTCCGAAGACTTTCTTCTCCACTCAAAGCCAAGTACCTTGTTGGGGAAACTTTTTTTCTTGCTCCACTCCGATGTCAGAAAAAGTTAATAATTGTATTTCATGTGGGAAGCAAATACCTCATAAGGATTTTCATTCTTACTGTTTTCCTTGCTTGGGCCCTGACCACGACGTAGCTAGTTGTTGGTTTTGTGATAGATTCAATCAACGTACAATTAAGCGAAGGTACGATTTTGCTTTTCATTACTTCGGTAGGCGCTTTAACTACAAAATGTCGTCGGATACAGTCCCGGCTACCAGAGTTCACAAACGTCGTAAGGATAAAGACAGGCCTCCGAGGTCCAAATCTGATGATAGCGCACAAGCGGAGACAGCTTCAGGTTTGGCCGTCGTCAGTGAGGCGCTTTTGCAGCCCCTGTCGTCAGCCATTTCAGAACCGATGGCCGAAACGGACTCTCATGAGGAGCCAACCAGGCCTTTAAATATTTCTGTTGCAGGACCTTCAGACAATGCTCCTTCGGATGGGTCCGGAGCCGCTGTGCAGGTACCGGCTTCTGAAGGGGTTTTCAGGCCTACTCAGCTACTAATAAAGGCAAAGACAAAGACAAAGGCAAAGACTCCTTCAAAATCAAAGACTTTAACACAGGTCTCTTCTGAACCAGCTCCCAAGTCACAGAAACAGTTACTCAAGATGGCAGAGGATTTAATTACTATGATTAGGGGTTCTCATCCCCCTCCAGACAAAAGGCCAAGGCAGGATGTTTCTTATGATTCCTCTGATCAGGCTTCTGTTTCCTCAGTTTCTTCTTCTGATCAGGAATATTCTTTCCCTCCTTATGAGGATTCTGATGCTGAAGAATCCATTCCTTCTGCTTCTCCCCCTGAGGATTTCTCTTTTGGGGAAACTTTGCATGAAATGAGGGAACATTTCCACTGGGAAGGACAGGAGTTTTCGGAATCCAAGAAAAGACTGAGGGAATTTCTTCTTCTTCCCCAACATAGACCCCTGGCTATTCCTCCTGTTTTGGATATTGTGGATGATGCCTTTTCGGAGGCTAACTTAACCCCTGACTCTTTTCCTCCTGCTCCTGTTAAGCCTGATAGATATTACAGGATTCCTGATTCCCATCAGTTTTTATACAAGAACCCTTCTGCTGACCCTGAAACCATTTCTCAGGGACCTAAGGGAGTTAAGGCCGCTTCTGCCAAAAATCCCATTCCTACTGAAAAGGATTCTCGATCCTTAGAAACATGGGGCAAAAAGGTGTACACTTCTGCTACTTTGTCCATTAGGGCTTTAAACTGTCAGTTTCATATGTTTAAATACCAGCAATTTCTATTGTCTGTCTTAAAACAAAAGCTTACTTCCATTTCTGCCTGTGCAGATGATAAGGAATTACATGACTTATTGCACGCCACTGAACAAGTTGGGAAGCATGGTTTACACTGTGGATTTGATGCCTTGGAGGCTTCTTGTAGGGCTGCGGCCTCTGGCACAGTCATTAGAAGGCATGCATGGCTAAAGGAACAAAATTTACCTGAACAAGTAAAGGCTAAATTATTGGATGCTCCTGTTCAGCATAATGTTTTCTTTGGATCTAAAGCTGAAGAGATGATTAAAAAGATGGAGGATAAGGCGAAATCCATGCAAACAGTTAAAGATTTCTTACAAGTACAGCCTCCTAGATTTAGCAGGAATTGGCCTTCAAAAAATTGGTCCTTTCCCACTTCTGACAGGCCTCAGAGGGGTAGATATAGACGTTCCAGAGGGAGGCCTCAAACGCAAGCTGCTTATAGACCAAGACAGCGGATTGCTTCCACCCCTAGGGGAGGAGAGGACAGGTCACAATCTCAAAGGAAACAAACTCAATGACTCCCTCTGTTGGGCTACAGGAACTTCTTGCCTGGAAGCCCCTCTCGGAGGAAAACTCTCTTTTTTATCAAAATTGGACTCAAATAACCCAAGATAAATGGGTTTTGGATGTGGTTTTAAGAGGTTACAAATTCCATTTTCATACCTTGCCAAGGCCAAGCGGATGGCCAGACCTTCCAAAGCATCAATGGACGGAGGCCTTAAACCAGGTGGAAGCTCTTTTGGCTATGAATGCCATAGAACAGGTTCCTCTTTCAGAGATGGGAAAAGGTTTTTATTCAAGGCTTTTTCTAGTCCCAAGGAAGCAAAACTCATGGAGACCCATTCTGGATCTGTCGGTCTTGAACACCTTTCTAGAGATTCCAAAATTCAAGATGCTTACTCTACAGCAGCTACTTCCAATGCTGTCCAAAAATGCATGGATGGTAACTTTGGATTTAAAGGAGGCATATTTACACATTCCCATCAGGCATGATCGCAGAAAATACCTCAGGTTCAAAGCCGGATCGAGGCACTTTCAATTCTCTGCGCTGCCCTTTGGATTATCTACTGCGCCCAGGGTCTTCACCAGATGCCTGGCTCCAGTAGTAGCTTACTGCAGACTCAAGGGAATTCAAATTTACCCTTATGTGGACGATTGTCTAATTCAGGCAGACAGCAAGGATGTCTTACTCCAGCATCTAGAATTTGTACAGAACCTCCTCAAGTTCCTGGGATTCTCTGTAAACATAAAGTCAAATTTGACACCATCACAACAGATAACTTTTCTGGGTGCACTTCTAAACACCACAACCCAGATGGCATTTCTGACGTCCGAAAAACAGTTACAGCTGGCTTCAACTTTCAGAACCTTGGCAACTTTAACTCATCTATCTGCAAGGAAATTCCTGCGGGCTTTGGGTTACATGGCCTCCTGCATCCTCTCGTAACATATGCAAGACTACACATGAGGAAAATACAGTGGTACCTAAAAAGTGTATGGTCTCAGCATTGCCACAGTTTAGACATACTGATCTCCGTCCTTCCTTGCCTTCAAAAAGAATTTCTTTGGTGGTCCAGGGCATGTGCTCTAAACAAAGGGAAGCCCTTCCATCTGCCTCCTGCCTCTCAGATTCTAACCACGGACGCCTCGGATTATGCTTGGGGAGCCCATTTTCAGGGCAATTGTTTGCAGGGCCTTTAGACAAAGGATCAGAAGTACCTGCATATCAATTTAAAGGAAATGTTAGCCGTTCAGAAAGCTCTATTGGCCTTCAGGAATCTTTTATAACCAGGACAACTGTTAATACGGACAGACAACACCACAGTTATGTGGTACATAAACAAGCAAGGGGGATCTCATTCCTACCCCCTTTCCAGACTAGCCATGGATCTATGGAACACAGCTCTAGCTTGCAATCTGGATCTTCAAGCTCAGTTTCTACCAGGGAAACAAAACTTCCTGGCAGACGGTCTGAGCAGAAATCTTTCGGATCCACACGAGTGGATGCTGGACACCAAAATATTCAGGATGATAACAGCAGTCTGGGGATGTCCTCACATAGACCTGTTTGCATCCCATCTCAATCATCAACTACAGACTTTTTGCACCAGGACTTTCCACAGACAAGCTTGGAAAGTGGACGCCCTGTCATTCAGTTGGAGGAACTTCTCGGGATATGCCTTTCCGCCTGTTCCTCTTCTTTCACGGGTTTTATTGAAGATAAAACAGGACAAGCCCAAGTTGATAATCTTGCTGGCCCCAAATTGGCCTCGGCAGTTTTGGTATCCAACTCTAAAAAACCTATGCCTGGAGTCCCCTTGGGTTTTACCTCAGTCTCCGAACCTTCTGTCCCAGCATCAAGGTCAGGTTCTACACTCTCATGTCAGAACTCTCAGCCTGGCAGCCTGGTTAATCCAGGGCCTTTGTTTTCTTCTTTACTGCCCAAGCAGCTTATGGATGTCATTTTAGAAGCCAGACGTCCTAGCACTAGAAAATCTTATCCAGGAAAATGGAAAAGATTTTGTTCCTGGATGCAGGCTCAGGATTCTGATCCTCTTCTTCCTAACATTACTTTAATTTTACTTTACTTGACAGATCTCTTACATAAGGGTCTCTCTTTCTCTTCCATTAAGATACATGCCTCTGCTATTTCTGCTCATTATAATACAGACCCTCCCATCTTTTCCCACCAGCTCATGCGACAGTTTCTCAGAGGAGCTAAGAACTTAAGACCTCCTAGATCTCCTCCTATTCCTGCTTGGGATCTCAACTATGTTTTGGAAAAGCTAACCTTGCCTCCTTTTGAGCCTGCTGCCTCTTCTGACATCAAGTTTTTATCTTGGAAGACAGCCATCCTATTAGCCCTAACCTCTGCCAGGAGAGTTTGAGTTACAAGCTCTTATGGCTGTGGAACCTTATATTATTTTTCATAAAGGCAGGGTATCTTTGAGGACTAATCCTACCTTCATGCCTAAGGTGGTTTCCAAAGTGGCTTTAAATCAAACTGTACACTTGCCTACCTTTTTCCCCACTCCTCAAAATATAAGGGAAAGAATCTTAAATTCCTTGGATGTACACAGACAGCTACGTTTTTACCTGAACAGAACCAAGGACATCAGGAAATCAGAACAATTGTTTGTTTCTTATGCTTCAAGTTCCCAAGGTAAAGCCATTTCAAAACAGACCATTTCTAAATGGATTGCTCATGGAATCAGATTTTGTTATTCTCATCATGGAAAGCAAATCCCAGGGAGTATATGGACTCATTCCACCAGAGCTGCTGCCACTTCTGCGGCCTTCCACAGGGGAGTTCCTACCAAGGACATTTTGGAAGCTGCAACTTGGAGTTCAGTGCATACTTTGTCTAAGCACTACAATCTACCTCTCTACTCTAAGTCTAGGGCAGGTTTTGCTTCTGTAGTCTTGCAGGGCCTTTTAGCCACCCCTTTCTCTTTATGACCACCTCCCTTTCTTTCAGCTTTGGGATTCTACCCTACAGTCATGACTGCAACAGTGAAACACGATGAACATAGTACAGTTGTGTACACCTACCATAAATGTAGATGTTCGAGTGTCTTCACTGTTGCAGTCTGGGTTTCCCTCCCTCCTGTTCCCTCTTATTTTTACTTTTGTGTATTTCCTTTTTTCACCATTCTTCTGAGGTGTATTTACAAAGGTTATGGGACCTTTTTCATTTTGGGACTCCTGACATCAGGGGCAAGAAAAACTGGAGAAGATGGCGTCGGCTGTCAGCTTTTACTCCTGGCGCTCTGACATCAGGGAGCATGGTTGAACAGCCGACGCCGGACCCAGACTTTGGGATTCTGGCTGACCGAGGGCTGCCTGTCGGCAGGGGAGAACCCTACAGTCATGACTGCAACAGTGAAGACACTTGAGCATCTACATTTATGGTAGGTGTACACACTGTATTTTCTCTTCTGGTTGATAAAAATATGTCTGACCTGGGTTTAAAATGAAAGAGACTGAAAACATTTTCACTGCTAGTATCTTGCTGTCTATAGCCATAAAACAGAGCTTCCATTTCTCAGTTTTATATTATATTTTGTTTAGTCTCTCTCCACATATCCTTAGCTGCTAAATCCTTTTTAATCCATATTCCTAAGTACTTGATTTTAACATGTCCCCATAAATGTGGGTATTGCTGAAACAAATGTGTGGGTACATAGTTCACAGCTATTGCCTTTGTTTTATCTTCTTTAACTTTTGTTTCCCAAAAAGACTTGACGCTGTCTCAGAATGTTCCACAACATTGAAATTTCCCTCCCTGGTTTTATCAGATATGGCATAATATTATTTGCAAGTAAAGCCAACTTCTCTTGACTGCCATATCAGTCATATCCTTGAATTTATGAGTCACTTATTTTCTTTGCCAGTGGTTATAAATATAATGCAAATAACAGAGGGCAAAGAGGACACTCCTGCCTGGATCCTCCACTCAAGCAAAACTTAGAGAGGGCCACTCCCACTTTAATTTTCACCTCCGATCCCTCATATAACCTTTTAATCAACCTTATAACTTTATCAGGGAATGCAACGGATTCTATTACTTACTCATAAAATTCCAGCTTACTCTGTTAAATGCTTTCTCTGCATCAAGACCCACCAACAACAGCGGCATTTTCTTACATTCTGCTTCCCTCTGGATCATCATTGTTTTGTTAATCAAGGAAATCCCGCCAAACTGCTTAAGAGAGCCAAAGAAGCCACTCAAACTCTAAGTTCAATGCTGAAAGAACAAGCTTGGACTTCCAAACCAATGTTGCGTTATTAAAAAATTGAGAGCTTTCGTTCCCAGACCAGAACGTCCTCAATATCTAACCCCATTCACACATTGCTTCCTTTATAAGGCTTCACTTAAAGGCATATTGTATTTTTTTATGTATAATATTTACATAATTAAAATTACCAGCAAAATAAATATATTGTTAAAAGACAGCCTGAGAAATCTAGGAAAAATGCGTGTAAATGTATTTTAAAAGACATTTAGCTATGCTTGAACAAAAAAAAAGCAAAAAAAATTTAATTATGCTTGAACAATAAAGAATTAAAAGTTAAAATATCATATGTGTGAGTAAAGATGAAGATGCACAATGAATAAAATCAAAGAAAAAGAATTGTAAATGTAAATATATGTATAGACCGTATCACAAAAAGTATTATAAGCATTTAGCTCTCATTTTAATTCTGAATGAATTGAGATCATGTCATTTAAATCAGGTGTGTTAATGGCATTTAAATGCAATTGGCATTTAAGTTCTGTGAATTCTATTTTATTTTCCCAGTCACCACCCCTCGAATGAAGAGGAATTTTATCTAGACTACCAAAATTGTACTTGCATGAACCAGTACATGCGAGATGATGTCTGTACAGTGCATTATTTGTGGGTTTTTTCTTTCTTTTGCCATACATGTGTTCACATATTCATCTGATGTCAGTTTTCATTCTTTCTGAACGTATGGTTTCGGATCCGATACTCTGATCCAACTTGGATGCTATTCTAGCTCTTGCCCACCAACAGACTCTCTACCTCCTTCCCTACCCATAATGCACCAGTCCTAACATCCCTCAGATATTATTTGCCGCTTTAGAGTTCAGCCATGGTTGCCTTCAACTCTTGAATTTTCTGTGGAAGATAGGTTATGTCTTCTTATTTTTTTTTTCTAACTTTAACAAATTACTGTTTTTTTTCAATTTAAACTCGACTTCAGGTTAATCAACTTTTCTCCTTTACTTCTAGGAAAAATCTCCTTACTTCACCCTTTTAAGCTGTTTTATAACTATTAACATTTGGCATAATGGTTAGAGAGTTTACCTCACAAACACAAGGTACAGGATTTGATTATCACAGAAGGGAAATAGGCTAGGCTTAAAATGGCCCAGAAGGGCAATAAGCCTAGTACTTGCCTATGAAAAACTGAAATGGAGTAAAATTCCAAAGCTTTTTTGTCTTTTACCAGCCGTTTTTCTCCATTATTGTGATTAGTTTATTTTACAGCTTTATTTTTCCATTTTGGTATAAGTGTTTTATTAGTATTGATATTTCTTTTATATATAAGATTTATTGTAATTCTTTAAATTCCATTGCTATAACCTTGATTTATATTGCGAGTTTCTGCAGACAGGAAAGAATAAGCTGATGCTAAAGACTTTATGCCATCTTTATTCTGAATTTTTTTGCTGGGGTTCATCCTGCTTCTTCAGAACTGAAAAAGAACAAAACTGCATCCACAGCTATGTCCGATCCGACCATCATCGGATCTGACTACACAGTTCTTCAGAACTTGAACAAAAGAAGAAATAAATTGATATTGAAAGGTTTGCTGCTAATTACCTTTTTCTCCATTGCTGGACTTCGCTATTCAAGGACTCTTCTTTGGCTTCATCTTCATTATAAACCAAAAAAAAAAGAAAGTCTGAAAGAATTCGGATCCGGCCACCTCAGGTCTGACATCTCTAAGATCTTCTCCGGATCTTTAATCCTCCTCGGATCCAACAAGTTTGATGCCTGTCATCTGGTCCAACTTTTTTCGGACCCAACAGACATAATTTTTTTATTCAGGCAATAATTACGACTCCAAAGTCCCCTAGGGCTCTTTTTAGGTCCTATGTTCTCCTCAGATCTGACAGGTCTTCTGTTACTTCTACATTAGATCCTTAACCTTCAGATCCAACAGACATTAGTCTTATTATGAAGACATGGAATGATTTTGGATCCAGGCTCTCCGGATTTAAAACATTTTCAGCCTCCTTAGGATCCTAAGCTTTCAGATCTGCAAGGCAGAAGTTTGACTCCAGAGAAACTTGAAAGTTTTTCAAATCCAAAGCCCCTAGGGTCCTCTTTGGATCCAACTTTCTCCTTGGATCCGAGAGGTTTTGGTTACTTCTACATTGGATCCTAAGATTTGGATCCAACAGACACAAGTCTTAGTCCAGAGAATTTGAAAGATTTCAGATCCAAGCTCTTCCAATCCAAAGCCTTTAGAACCTCCATCTCATCCAACTCTCCGACAGACAAAGTTTAACTCCAGAGAAAAACTAGAAAGGCTTTGAATCCAAAGGCCCCAAGTCCCCCTCATATCTGATTATGTTTGCTGTTACTTCATCATTGGTTCCTAAGCCTTCAGATCTGACAGACAAATTTTATTCCACAGAATTTGAAAAATTTAGCAAACAGACTTTTGGATGCAAAAACCTTTAGAACCTCCTTCGGATCATAAGTCATGTTTGGATCCTACAGGCTTGGTTCCTGTGGTGATTAGTTCATTTTCCTTCCAATTTTCTCTTCCTGCTCAATTTATTTTTCAGGATTTGAATAAGATGTTAAATTTTCTGAGGCTGAAATCCAGATGGGGATCTAAGTTCCGCCCTGTCCTGCATTTGTGAGTGCATCTGTTAAGTCTAATTTGCTCCCTTTTCCTACCCAGCCAGTGGATCCCCCCGCAGGAGGTTTGGAATTGGATAAAAGAAGGGTACTCTCACTCTTTAGGTATACCTGACTGTGTTTCTTTTTAGATACCCTCGGATCAGAGTGAGTCTTGAACACCAGATCTAAGAGTTCTTTTTGTTCAGCCTAGACCTTTTACCTTCTTCCTTGAAAGCTCTGGTTCTGAATAATGGGGGAGTTTTTTCCCCAGTCACGTCACTTTTCTCTTACATGGTACCCAGGACCTATTTTTGGATCCTACCCACTTGTACCACCTACACAGTTATTTAGTCTTAAAGTACCTGTTAAGAGGCTACAAACAAATTTGATTAGAGGACTGTCTAATTTGCTTTCTAGAACCAAAATTTTGATGCTTATCCTCAGTAGACTCTCTCAGGCTGCCCTAAGGAGGATATCCTGTTCTTCCATGACTTTTATCTTGCATACTGCAGAAGGTGTTTCTAGGGCTGCAGGCTCTGTCATTTCCATTAGCAGACATGCCTGGATGAGCTTCGATGGTTTTGTGCTGTTTTCAAGTTGTCTTTCATCAGTGTTACCTTTGACAGTTCTCTTTGGTTTGACCCCACAGTAAGGACGTAAAGCCCCTATCTGCTGTGGACACCTCTGGTTTTATCCCTTCAATGTTTTTTTTCCAGTAATCAATCTGGAAGTCTAGGTATGTGTTACAGGAAGTCTCAAGGCCCCTTTCAGGACACACGTGAAGATAGTTCACCCCGAGGTACAGGAGGGAGCGATAATAGCTGAAAATCCCCCAGTGGCAGAAGACTTCCACAATTCAGAGTGTCTAAACATACTTCTTATGTTAGACCCTGTCAGTGCTCTTGAAAGGAGACCTCAGTGCCCTTCTCTACAGATAGTCGGGAATCTCGTATCTCTACAACAGGAAACATGACTAATCATAACAAAGGACGCTTTCTTGCAGAGAATATTTTGCTGAAATTATATCATTCCATTTTTTCCCTTCCACCCCTGTTACCCAAGAATCAGTTTAGAGTCATCTGAAAGTTCCTTCTAGACCAATAGAATTTGTAACTGACTCACGATTTTTCTAGTGCCTAAATAAAATAGGATACTGGTGACTGATTTTAAGTCTTGGTGTGTTGAACAATTCTTTTTGGCACACTAAGTTAATTAGTCTTCATTCAGTCCAGTTTCCCCTTTCTGAACAGGACATCTGGATGAGATCGATCGACCTTTGGGATTAGTACAATCACATACAATGAATAGATGATCCAGGAGGTAGTTACAGTTTAGGCTGGGAGCCATTCATTACCAGTCACGACCAGTTCATAGTCCAGTCTTTTGGCGTAATCACAGCCCCCAGGGTGTTCACCAAGTGTATTTCAGTACTGACATCTCACTTAACTTTGCAAGGATCCCACGTGTTTACATTTTTGGGACGATGGGCTCATTACCGCTCCGACCAAGCTTTTACTGGTGCAAATTTGAGATCAGGTACGGTAGGCTGGTCTACAATGTGGGCTATCCATCAATAACAACAAGTCACACTTCTAACTGACCTACATGTTAGAGTTTATAGGAACAGTTTTTTAACACAGTGTCTGTCCTAGCATCACTACCCCTTTACAGAGTACAAGCAATAACTCAGAAAATAATTGGTAGTACCAAAATATCAGCAGGATTGATTCACCAAGTTCTTGGGTCAATGTCAGTAGCAATAGTCCTACTTCCCTACTTCTTTACCAGGAATAGATGGTTTGTTTGTTTGTGTCTTTCGGCTTTTCCCAGTTAGGGGAACTCCGGTCCGCTAATGATTGGCAGTAGATTTTTATGTGCTGGCTTGCCTGGCCTAATGCACAATCTTCAATGAAGGAACGCCCATTCACGCATGTCGACACACATAAGACGCTCTAACTGAGAATTGAACGGGCAACGTCTAACTGTGAGGTGACAACGCTACCGCAGCACCACCACCGCCAGAATAGATGGTATGAACACAAATATAAACTCTCTCTCAACCTTTGTCGATAAAGATAACAATAACTCAGTTAGGCAAAGGTTATCTTTCCAGGTGAATGTAGTCAACACAACTGTGCTACCCCATCATTTCTGCTTTCTCCGCCCAAGGTCACAGTGCTCATGGATGCTTCCCAGATTGGATGGAGTAGGCAGTTCCTGAGGAATACAGTCAAGGACATTTGGTCCCCTGAGAAGGCCAGCTTACATATACTGAAGGTGTGGCAATGGGTGATTTCCTTCCAACTGCTTTGCAATTGTAGCCCATTTTCTGAGGAAGTTTTACTTGATAGCTGTGAACTTGATGTACGTGGTTTGTTTGTTTATTTATTTATTTATTTACATGTTTGCTTTCTTTTTTGTTTATTCACTTATCATAAGAACAATTATGCAAACTAAACATGTACACCAACAACAAGGTGGAAGAATATAAAATGTGATAGGCACTTAACAGTGCATCTTAATAAAGATTACTTCAGAAAGCAGCCATGTTGAAGAACAAGCCATCCTCACTGCATCTTACTGACTTCGATTAAGATGGTTCCCCTTCCTTTGATCTCTTTTTTTCTGCACTCATCTTTGATTTTAGAGCTGTCTACAGAACTTCTGTCTCACCTGACAGGCATGATTCATCTGCACATCTCTACCCTAAAACTGACTGCATGTTTTTTCTCATTATATTGATAGCCAGGAAACCTATGCTTCCTTTTTAGCCTGTCCGTTCCATTCTGTTACCTTCCCATAACAATTCTATATGAGGAATAGATAAAGACATTTATGGAGAGTATTCTTTGTTGTTGAGTAGAGCAGCGTCAAGTAGAACCTTTCATAGGTCTGATACATTCTGTCCTTGAATTTCTAGCCAGTTTATTTTATAAGGGTGCTAGTTTATTGAATGTCTAACTTCTACTCACAACCTTTCTTGACTTTCTATGTAGATCTATGTAAGTGGTTTAAAATTTTTCTCTGGCTTCCTCTAAACTTTGCAAAGCATTTTCTAATAGTTATCTTCTACTTAAACCTCCTTACAAAGATCCCATATCACCACGGGATATACAGTTGGTACAGCAAACTTTGACACAGTTTTCTTTTCAAACCACAGCCAGATGTAATCTAAAATTCTTCACCTGGGACACTACCCTTTTTGCTGCATTTACTTCCATTGGATAATGTCAGAACTTCAATCATTATATTCTGTGTCCCCATCTTGTTTTTTCTACATGGATAAGGACACTTCACATACCAGTGCTTCCACCCTACTAAGGGCAGTGTCAGAATCCAGCATTAACCAACCAAGTTAGCCTGCCATTATTTTTTTCCCACTCTTTTCAAATAAAGGAAAGTATATGCTACACTTACTAGGTGTTGATAGATAATGGTGTTAATACCTGCACTAAACTAACAACTTAAGAAGACAGATCAATTCTTGGCTTCCTTGACACATCATAAAATGGGCAAATTGGTCACAAACATAACTACAACCAAGCGGTCGACAGATTATATTTTGTTTGTCTCCACTAAATTGAATTTCTCCCTAACAAACCAATACAGGCTGTTTCAACTACACCTATGACCACTTCCACTATATTCCAGTCTAGACTATGCATGGAGTCTAGTTATGGGACAAATACTTGGTCTAAACCTAATACCTTTATCATTCATTACAAACTGGAGCAGGTCTCAAGAGAAAGAGAGACCTTTGCCTCAACCGTACTCAAGAATATCCTTCATTAAAATCCGCCTAGGAATTTAGATAGCTGGCAACTCTGTCCCCATATGTTGACGAAGAATGAAAATTGACATCAGATAAAGAAGTTAAGCACTTACCATAATGTTCCATCTGTGTTGTCCATTTTCATTCTTCCTGGACTCTCCACCCTCCATCCCCCTCCATTTATCACTAATGAATTCTGGAGGACTAAAATTCGTGGGGCTTCACATGTCCCGTGTGTTAAACTGTAATTATGACAATGTTTTGTGGTCTTCATGTCCAGCTGTAGGCAAGATCTATGGGATGTTAGGGGTGGTGTATTATGGGTAGGGAAGGAGATGGAGCATTTGTTGGCAGCCACGAGCTAGAATAATAGGCAAGTCTGATCCGAGCATCAGATCTGAACCCATACATTGAAGAAGAATGAAAATGGACATCACAGATGGAACGTTATGTTAAGTACATAACTTCTTTTTTATTTAGTGCATGTTCAGTTTTACCTATGTAAAAACTGTGGCAACCTGTTCGTAGTATATAGTATTATGTACAGATTGCCACAGGTTTTACATAGGTAAAACTGAATGTGCACTAAATAAAAGAATATGCGAACACACGTATGACGTATGAAAGAAAAAAACACATATAATCCACAGTACAGACATTGCTTCACATGTACTGGTTCATGCAGGTACAGTTTTTGTATTTTGGTTAAAATTCCTCTTGATTTTAAGGGTGGTGACTTGGCAAATGAAATAGAATTTAGAAAACTTAAATGGCAGTATTGTTTAAATGTCTTGATCTCAATTTGTTCAGTATTAAAAATGAAAGCTAGATGCTTACAGTACTTGTTGTGATAGGGTCTACACATATGTTTACATTTACATTTTTTTTCTTATTTTATTCATTCTGTATCATCTTTATTCACATGTGATATTTTAAAGCTTTTTATTCTGTATTGTTCAAGCATAATAAAATGCCTTTTTTATTTTTCAAGCTTAACTAAATGTTTTATAACATACATTTGTATACATTTTTCTTAGATTCCTCAAGTTGTCTTTTAGCAATATCTTTACTTTGTTTACAATTTTAACCGTGTAAGCATTATATGTGAAAAATACAATATGCCTTTAAGACAAGCCTTATAAAGGAAGTGATGTGTGAGTAGGGTTAGATTCTGGTAAAATCCTGGTTTGGGAAAGAAAGCACTCAGTTTTTTTAATAAAGCAACATTGGTTTGCAAGTCCGAATGTGTTTTTTCAGTATTGAACTTAATTAGACTTTGATTGGCTTCTTTGACTCTCACAAGTGGGTTGGCGGCATTTCCTTTGGTTCTTGGTTTATTTACACCATCTGCTGTTTAAGTTCTTATTGTGCTGTTAATGTTGTCAGGTGTTTGCCTCCCCTGCAAAAAAACATATTGATTCATTATGTATCAATTTTTACATCACCTTTGCCATTCTTTTAGCCATTGTAGACATAACACTTTATAACCATGGATCTGGTAGTTTCCGTGTCATTATTGATTACTGATGGGTGTAGGATCCGACCTTGGATCCGAGCCAACACTAAAAAGACAGCTCCTGAGCTCAAGCTTCTCCTCTTCCCAAGATACCTTGCTACCCACAACCCTCAGATCTTGTTTACCACGATTTGAAATAAGAAGTGTTTTCTGAAGTTCCAGTTTCATCTTTTTCAGATAAGTGCCTTCCCCACCCCCCCTTTTTTTTTTGGGCTTTCCTTTTCCTATTAATCTCCTACCTCCTTATATATCTCTCAGTAGTTTCCTCCCCTTCTGGTAGCCTTTTTTGGGTAGTTTTATACTAAGTCCTTCCCAGGTATCCACCCTTGTCCTCCCGGTTCTAGGTTCCATTTCTCCTTTTCCTTCTTTACCTTGTTTCTCCACCCCCCTGGTGTGTGTGGTGTGCGAGTATGTCTGAGAAACCCACAGGTTTCAAAAGGTGCTTCTCGTATGGTCAGAAAATACCCCATTCCGACATGCACAAGGAGTGTGTTTACTGGGTAGGAGAGCCACATCTGGAGAATGAATGCGACATTTGTGCCGGATTCAACCCCAGGGCTCTCCTAGAGGGCAGGAATAAGCTCCTGCTTAATGGGCTGGCAAAAGGGGGTCCCCTGATCTTGGGTTCCCCTTCTAAGCCTCCCTCAGATCCCAAGAGGGATTGCCCCGCCAAAAATCCGAGGCTCTCTGATCGCAGCTCCCTGGATCACAGTCCAATCTTCTTGGCTTCTGATCTGGGCTGTTTGGCTCCAAGAGCTCCGGCACCCCTGTCGGATCAGAGTCCTCGGAACCTTGGAGGTCCTCAAATCTGACCCGACCTAGATAACCCTCGGATCCAACCCCTACATCGGATCCAGCCGTGGTTCCAGCCAAGTCTTTCGATCCAGCTAGATCCTCGGATGTGACAGTTTTGTCAGATGCAATCCTTATTGAAGACTCTCCTTCCACTCTCAGGAGATTGGCTCCAAGGCTGTGTAGCAGGTCCCCTTCACAATGCTTTAGACCATCAGCTAGGTCGGGCCATTCCTCCCTATCTTGCTGTTCCACCAGGAGTCTGCTTCCTTCTGAGATGGATAGGATGATGAGCAACTTTCTGAAGGCCCATATCGAGCTGGGCTTGTTGCCATCCCCTGGCCATTTGCCCAGGAGACCTTCAAAATCCACAGAACTCCTCTATCCCTGAACAACCCATCTGGGTTTGATTCCTCAGGATCAGGACATCCCTAGGGAGAGGCCAGTGGTGTTGGGTATTGTTTCCTTTCTCACTCTGTCTGGGTCCCTGTTAAGTTAATCTCCATTGCCGTCGGAGTTGGCGATGCCTCTGCTCCATGAGGTCTGTGGGGTCACCAGGGAGGGTGGGTTTGGGCCGGAGTTTTCTGATCATTCCCTCCCTTTGGGGACCTCCACTTTAGACAGCTCGGGGCTGATATCATCTGGGGATGTCAGGGCTGTGTTGGGGCCCCCTTTCCATCCTGGTCGGCTGTGGCCAGTGGGGAGGAGGGGGGCTTCTTCCAGTCTAGCCTTCCAGGCGAAAGAGAGGACCATCTCCACATGGGCAGCTGCCTCTTCCTTGGCTCTGGATCCTCCCCAGCCTCGTTCGACATTGGGGGCAAGACCTCATCATCCTACCAGGGTCAGCCCTCTAATGAACACTTTCAGATGGGCATTACCCCCATCGGGCCCCTTCCTCTTCCGAGTCCTCTCTGGAGCCCGCTGTGGAGGAGCCTCCTCGAAAGAGGACATGCAAGAGGAGGCACTTGGAGTCCCCTCGAGAGTCCCTCACTGAAAGCATGGATTTCGAGAAAGGAGAAGGGTCCCCCAGACTTCCGTCTGAGGAGGTGTCCTTTTGGGACATCCTCGAGATCATTAAACAGCAAGGCAGTTGGACTTCCCCCACCCTGCCTTCAGAATAGTCCATGTTTGTGAAGGCCTTCGGGATGAGGCCATCTTCCACCTGGGTGTCTCCCCTACTGATGAGCTTGTGCAGCTCATTTCCAGCAGGGTGTGGAAGGATCCAGACACAGTAGAACCTGTTCTTAAGAAAGATGATAAATTCCTGAGTCTCCCTAAAGACAAGACTTTTTGGAGCAAAGGCGTTCCAGTTGATGCTTTTATGGTGCCATAGCTACCAATAAGGAGCTTGCTGAACAGGGTTCCGTGGTCCATTCCCTGAACAGGGAGTCTCAGGCAATTGACAGTTTTGGGAAGCGTGTGTTTGCCTCAGCTATGTCCGGACTGAGAGCAACCAACTACATGGCACACTTTATCCGGCTGCAAAGGGACTTGGTATCAGAACTCTCCACTTCCCTGTCTGAGTTGCTGCTTCTGCAAAGTCTTAAATTGGTCTCTCCAAAGGTGTATTCTCTGACTTCCCTAGCTAATGCCTCGATGAGAATGATCTCCAATGCAGTGGAGGCCTCCTCTTGAGTGGTGGGTGCTGGCATTGCCATTTGGGATCATGCCTGGCTTCGGGTTTGCAGAAAACTTCAAGGCGTCATTTACTAATGCCCCTTTCTATGGGTCAACTCTGTTTGGTCCCAGGGTCAAAGAAACCTTAACCCATAGCGAGCAGGATGGAAAGACTCTGTCCGCAGTTGGGATCAAGATGTTCATCGTGCATACAGCTGCAGTCATAACAGATGGGTTCTCCTGCCGTCAGGCGGGTCCTCGGTCGGCCGAATTCCAAAGTCTAGGTCCGGCGTCGGTTGTCGTCGCTTCTTTCCTGACGTCAGTGCGACAGGGGTATAAAAGAACCAGCCGACGCCATTTTCTTCAGTCTTTCTTGCCGCGCGGTGCCCGAAGCAGAAGCAGTTCGCAAGTGCCGGTCGGCCAACTCCTGAGATTACGAAAAATTTGGAAAACCGAAGTCTTCTTATAAGCTAAGTACCCTGTTGGGGAAACTTTTCTTGCCTCAGACCGATGTCAGACAAAGTCAATAATTGTATTTCTTGTGGGAAGCAAATACCGCATAAGGATTTCCATTCCCTCTGTATACCTTGTTTAGGCCCAGACCACGACTTCTCGGTCTGTCACTGTTGTGCTACATTCAACAAACGCACTATTAAGCGTCGGGCGGAGTTCGCCCAGCATTTTTTTGGGAAAGCATTTAACTATACCATGTCGTTGGATACTCCGACACCGGTTTTGTCTAAAAAACGCAAAGACAAGGACCGACACTCGAGGTCCGCGGCCTCTACCGACACCACGCCAAAGCCGACTACACGTGGTCCGGTTCTCAGTGAGGCGCCTATGCAGCCCCTGACTACCGACGACACATCTTTGGCGGTGTCTCCTGTACCCGAGGTCGCAGGCTCCTCGGCCCACACCCCGACTACAGATACCGAAGCCACTCTTGGCGTTGAAACACAGAATGTGGACAGGTCCACCTCCACTCAAGGTGTCTTCAGACCTTCTTCTTCTTTCTCCATCAAGGCTTTTACCAAGTCTAAAGCAACCATGCACCCAAAGAGACCAGTTACACAGGGCCCATCTCCAGGCCCCATGCCTAAGAGACAGATGCTTAAAATGGCTGAGGATTTAATTACTCTAATCAGAGGTTCTCAGCCACCTCCGGACAAAAGGCCCAGAGTGGAGGAAGATTCCCCCTCCTCTGATCAGGGATCCATTATTTCAGACCACTCTGATGATCAGGAACAGGCTTACTCCCCTTTTGAAGACTCTGATGCAGAGGAGTCTATTCCTTCTGTATCCCCCCCCCCTGAGGATTTCTCATTTGGGGAAACTTTGCATACCTTAAGGGAACACTTCCACTGGGAAGGCCAGGATTATTCAGATTCCAAGAAAAGGCTCAGGGAATTTCTTTTGTTACCCCAGCACAGGCCTCTGGCTATACCTCCTGTCTTGGACATCCTAGATGATGTTTACTCGGAGGCCTGCCTTAACCCGGACTCTCTACCTCCAGCTCCAGTTAAGCCTGACAGGTACTACAGGGTTCCTGACTCACACCAATTTCTTTACAAAAGCCATGCTGCTGACCTAGAAACCATCTCACAGGGACCCAAGGGAGTTAAGGCTTCCATTGCCAAAAATCCATTGCCTTCCGAGAGAGATTCCAGATCCTTAGAAAGGTGGGGAAAAAAGGTATATACCTCAGCTACCTTAACCATGAGGGCCTTAAACTGTCAGTTTCATATGCTAAAATACCAACAGTTTCTGTTATCTCAATTGAAAAGTAAGATGTCACAACCTGAACAACCAGACTTGAAGGAGTTGCAGGATTTGATGCATAGTGCAGAACAAGTGGGTAAACATACCTTACAATGTGGTTTTGATGCTCTAGAGGCCTCATGTAGAGCTGCTGTTACAGGCTCAGTCATATGCTGGCATGCTTGGCTCAAGGAACAAACATTGCTTGATCATGTCAAAGCTAAATTACTAGATGCCCCCCTTCAAAAGGATGTACTATTTGGGGCAAATGCTGAGGAAGTATTACGAAAAATGGAGGAAAAAGCTAAATCAATGCAAACTGTGAAAGAATTTCTGCAGGTTCAACCACCACGTTTTAGTAGAAATTGGCCTTCCAAAAACTGGTCCTTTCCTGCCACGGACAGACCCCAAAGAGGCAGATACAGGCGCCCGAGGGGCAGAGGACAACCACAAGGATCGTACAGAGGCAGACAATGGCAAGCTCCTACACAAAGAGGTGGTGAGGACAACTTACAATCTTTCAGAAAGCAAACCCAAAGACTTTCCCCTTTGCAGGCCAACCAGGTCTCAAATGGCAGCCCCCTTAGGAGGAAACCTGGCACTATTCTCAAAAAATTGGCATGTCACAAAGGACAAATGGATCCTGGACATTATAAACAGAGGCTACAGATTCCACTTTCATACCCTTCCAAAAATGAGAGGCATGCCAAAACTGCCACACAATCAAAGGGCAGAGGCACAAAAGCAAATTTCAGATCTTATAAACATGAAAGCTATTCAAGAGGTACCTACACACGAACAAGGTCAAGGTTTTTATTCCAGGCTATTTCTGGTGCCAAGGAAGGGAAAAGATTGGAGACCTATTTTGGATCTTTCCATCCTAAACACATTCCTACTCGTACCAAAATTCAAGATGCTCACTCTACAGCAACTTCTTCCCATGCTGGGCAAGGAGTTTTGGCTGGTAACATTGGACCTCAAGGAGGCATGCCTGCATGTCCCAATCAGACAAAATTGCAGAAGATACCTCAGATTTCTTGCAGGTTCAACCCATTATCAATTCTCTGCATTGCCCTTTGGCTTATCTACTGCACCCAGAGTATTCACGAAATGCCTGGCATCAGTAATTGCCTACTGCAGACTTCAAGGGATACAAATATACCCTTATTTGGATGACTGCCTGATCCAAGTGGACAGCAAGCACATTCTTCTGAAACATCTGGCTTATGTAATAATGTTATTAAACTCTCTGGGATACACAGTCAACAAAGAGAAATCAAGGCTAATACCCTCTCGAAATATAATTTTCCTGGGTGCCAATTTGGACACAAACACCCAGATGGCCTACCTCACACCAGAGAAGCAGGGGCAACTAATTCAATATTTCAAAACACTGGCAAATTGCACCAGGCTGACTGCAAGGAAAATCCTGCAGGCTCTGGGGTTCATGGCATCTTGCATCTTGCTAATCCCATGTGCAAAGCTGCATATGAAAAAACTACAATGGTACCTAAAAAAACATATGGTCTCAACACAGCCACAGTTTGGAAACAATAATACCACTACTTCCATGTCTGCAAAAGGAATTTCTGTGGTGGGCTCAAGCATGTCAAGCAAACACAGGTCTTCCATTCAGCAAGCCTCAAGCAAATCAAGTCATCACAACAGGCGCCTCGGACTACACCTGGGGGGCGCACATGACAGTCCGGTGCGTTCAGGGCAAATGGTCCCAAAAAGAAAAGCACCTTCACATCAATCAAAAGAAATGCTAGCAGTAATAAATGCTATTATAGCTTTCAAGGACCTTCTACAACCAGGTCAACTATTGATAAGAACGGACAACACCACAGTTATGTGGTACATAAACAAGCAGGGAGGAACACATTCCTATCCCCTATGCAGACTGGCCATATCACTTTGGAACATGGCCATGGACTTACTAATGGAACTACAAGCACAGTACTTGCCAGGCAAGGAAAACACGCTGGCAGACAACCTAAGCAGGAATATGACAGATCCACACGAATGGATGTTGCATCCAAAAGTTTTACAGAAATAATCCAAGAATGGGGAAGGCCAGACATAGATCTCTTTGCCTCCCACAAAAATCATCAATTGACAAAATTCTGCTCGAGGACCTTCTACCCAAAGGCCTGGAGAGTGGACGCTCTCTCTTTCAGCTGGACATCAATGACAGTTTATGCCTTCCGCCTCTTCCTCTGCTGCCCAAAGTCCTATTGAAGACCAGAGCAGACAGACCAAAGATGATCCTCATTGCTCCGGACTGGCCAAGGCAACACTGGTACCCACTCCTGAGGAGCCTGACTCATTCCCCTCCATGGACCCTGCCTCTAATGCCTCTTCTTCTGACTCAGCACAGCTTCAAAACTCTTCACAGTCAGCTAAAAACACTCAATCTAGCTGCATGGAAGATTCCTTAGCATCACAGCAGGCCCTACTTTCCAAGGAGGTGCAGGATGTCATTTTGGAGGCCAGAAGGCCATCAACTAGAAAAGCTTACTCCGCAAAATGGAAACGTTTTTGTGTCTGGAATGAGAAAAAGGACCAGAACCCTGGAAAACTGAATTTACCTCAAATACTACAATATTTGGCTGAACTACTAAGCAGTGGACTTTCGTTGTCCTCCATCAAAATCCATGCCTCAGCCATTTCTGCAGAATACAACACTGATCCTCCTTTATTCTCTCACCCTCTTTTAAGACAGTTCCTCAGAGGGGCTAAGAGTTTAAGACCTCCAAGGAAACAACCAATACCTGCTTGGGATCTAAATTTAATTCTGGAAAAACTGACTTTGCCTCCTTTTGAGCCAGCTGCTTCATCAGATTTGCAATATTTGTCCTGGAAAACAGCTTTCCTTCTGGCTATCACTTCAGCTCATAGAGTTTCAGAACTACAGGCCCTCATGGCTGTCCAGCCTTTTATCATCTTCCATCAGGACAGAGTTTCATTATGAACCAACCCGTCCTTTATGCCTAAAGTGGTATCCAGGGTAGCTTTAAATCAGGCCATACATTTACCTACTTTTTATCCCAATCCTCAAAACAAAGGGGAGAGATTACTACATTCCTTGGACATCCACAGGCAACTGCGTTATTATTTGGACAGAACAAAGCCTTTCAGAAAATCAGAACAGCTCTTTGTGGCCTAAGCGATAGGAGCTCCAGGAAAGCCAATTTCCAAGCAAACAATCTCAAAATGGATAGCCCACTGCATATGCTTTTGTTATTCCTTTCATGGCAAAACTGTTCCTACAGGCATTAGAACTCATTCCACCAGGGCCACAGCCACCTCTGCAGCCTTCCTCAGAGGAGTTCCTACCAAGGATATCTTGGAAGCAGCCACTTGGAGTTCTGTGCATACCTTCTCCAAACACTACAACCTACCATTATACTCCAAATCTAGAGCAGGCTTTGCCATTGCAGTCTTGCAGGGCATTTTGGCTCCTCCTAGTTCCACCTAGTGCCTACCACCCCTTTCTTAGCTTTGGGATTCTACCCATCTGTTATGACTGCAGCTGTATGCACGATGAACATAGTACAGTTTTGTACCTACCATAAATGTAGATGTTTGAGTGCTAATACAGCTGCAGTCCAGGTTTCCCTCCCTCCTTCCCCTCTAGGGGTATTCTTTTATGGTGTATTTGCTTGCAACTACTGTTTTTTGATTATATTGCATTGCATTACTTCATAATTTTATGTATTGCCTTCCTTCTGGGGGCACCTGACATCTGGGGCAAGAAAAACTGAAGAAAATGGCGTTGGCTGGTTCTTTTATACCCCTGTCGCACTGACGTCAGGGAAGAAGCGACGACAACCGACGCCGGACCTAGACTTTGGAATTCGGCCGACCGAGGACCCGCCTGACAGCAGGAGAACCCATCTGTTATGACTGCAGCTGTATTAGCACTCTAACATCTACATTTATGGTAGGTACAAAACTGTACTTTCTCTACTCCCCAACGATCATTTTCCAAGAACAGAGGGGTAGTAAGAAACTGTGGTTCCGCAGGTCTCAGTCTTCCTTCCAGGATGCTACACAGGAATCCTCTTCCTTCGGTTAGGGAAGGTGGCTGTATAGCAGATGCTGCCCCAGAAGCAGAGGGTTTCCGCAGAACCAGGGCTGCTGGGAACCCTTCTTGGAGAAGCCCACTCAGCCTCCTGAAGCGCTGCCCGGCTGTCCTGCCCTGGAGGCAGTCGGGAGTCATCTTCCCTACACCGACTAGCCTGGACAAGTATTACTTCAGATCAGTAGGTGCTAAACATTGTTTCTAGGGGATACTTCATACCCCTTTTTTAGCCCCTCAGTCTCAACAGTCTCTCCTGTATGTTCCACCCCACCAAAGGGAGTTGGCCCTTTTTGAGGTTCAAGATCTCCTTTAAAAAAGAGCCATCAAGGAAGTTCCAACAGGACAACGAGGGACTGGAACTTACTCTCGCTTCTTTTTGATGCCCAAGAAAAACAGGGACCTATGTCCTATTCTGGACCTCAGTGTTTGAATTTGTCAGTCAAGAAGTCAAAGTCCCATATGGTCACTATTCAGTCCATTCTGCCACTTCTGCGCAAGGACGATTGGATGTGCTCAGTGGATCTCAAGGATGCGTACTATCACATCAAAATCGACAGATGCGCCAGGGGATATCTGCATTTCTTACTGGGGGTCAGTCACTACCATTTCAGAGCCTTCCTCTTTGGACTAACTTCAGCCCCCCCCCGAGTGTTTACCAAATGTATGGCAGTGGTAGCAGCCCACCTCCAGCTGCAAGGTTTCCAGGTCTTTCCGTACCTGGACGATTGGCGCCTCACGGCATCCACAAAGCATCAACTCTCTTTGGCCATGGATTATACACTCAGTCTCTTTCAGGACCTAGGCATCACAGTCAACCTGCCTAAATCTCATCTTGTTCCATGTCAGACCCTGGAACTTATCTGGGTCCTTCTGGACATGGTGTCACAGACTGCAGCACTTCCCCCACACAGAGTCGAGATGATTCAGGAACAGATCTGTCTTCTGGATCTGGAACGTCACTCAGTACATTTAATCTTGCAAGCCCTAGGCTCAATGGCTGCGGCGATTCAGTTAGTCCCTCTTGCCAGATACTACATGTGAGTTCTACAATGGACCTTTGCGGTGCAGTGGTCAGCCCCCCTTCATCCCATGTCCATGATCGTCGGGATTTCTCAAGTCTGCAGACTTCACCTTGCTTGGTGGCTCCAAGCCCAGGACCTTTTTCTAGGCAGACCCTTCTGACTTACCCAACCCCAAGCCATGGTGACCACGGACGCCTCCCTGTTGAGTTGGGGGGGGGGTATTTCTTCCAGGATGTTTGCATTTCTCCTCTGTATAAATTACTGTTAAACAAAACCTTCCAAATCTTTATCACTTTCTTCCCTCCTAGCTTCCAAACGTCCACAGGAATACCATCTATTCCTGGCGCCTGTTCTGTAGATTGGTTATACATCATTCTTATCTTATCTCATCCTATCCTAACGGTTAGTATTTGAGCCTCATCTATCTCTAACCTTGACATGTTTAATTTTTCTGTAAACGTTTCCATTTGTATTTTTTCTTGATTTCCATACATCTGTTTTATACAGATTTTCATAACATTTCTGAAATATTTCTATACCTCTGCAGGATTTCTTGTTTTCCTTGTTATAGGCTCCCAAAGCTTGGCACAACCCTTTCTACTCTGATTCTTGAGCCATTGTGATAAAAGTTTTTGTGCTCTGGAGTTATTATCAAAAAACAGTTGCTGAATGGCAGTCTTTCTAAACTCATGCCTATTTTCGAGGTAGTCCCTTATTTTCTGTTTAGCACTGTGTAGTTGAGCCTAGTCTTGTTCTGCGAGATTCCCCCTATTCTGCAATACTTTAACTTTTGTCATTCCCTCTAAATAGTTCTATTTACTTCTTAATCATATTTATTTTTTTTATTTCTACCCTATTTTTAAACTGAACTTTAATTTTATCCCATTCTCTAACTGTGTTTTCAGAAGAAATTTCTATCTTCTGCAGTAAATCCCGAATAATTTCCACTACCCATTCCTTACAGTCTTTTTTTTTAACAGATTGATGGGGGATGTGCCAGTGCCTCATTTTTATTTCTTTACCCTTCTTTTTTATTTTAGTTATTGTTGGAGCATGATCTGAAATAATTACTGGATGCATATCAAAACTTTCAACTAAGTACAAATGTTCTTGTGAAATATAACGTCTTTCTAGCCTTACCCAGTTTTTGTACCTTGGGGAATAATGTATAAATTCTCTCAGTACTCCTACTGCTGAATTCACATCTTTCATACCAAATATTTTTCATAAATTTCTTCAAACATCTACCCTCCTTTGATACATCCTCACTGTTGCAAATGAAATTCCAGTCCCCGCCTTTAAGTAATATTCCTTGCTGAAAGCCGTTTAGGTGGAATATAAATACATGCCAAATTAATTCTTCTCCTTTGCCAGTAGCCCCTTAGTACTACAAATATATAATCTTTTTTTCCTTTTCTGTCACTATTGGAACTCCTCTCACAATTAATGTAAGTACTCCCCTTTCTGTCTCAGATATTCTGCTGAATAACAATCCTGAAATTCTTTCTTTATCAAATTCACATGCTTACTTCTTTTTTGCATCTCCTGTAGCATAGCCATTTGCAGTCTGTATTTTTTAATATAGTTCACTATTCTTTTTTACATATACCTGTGAAACCAACAACCCAAAATATTTGTTCAAATAATGCCAAAAACATAACAACAACAAATTAATAGAAAAACATTCAGCCAGATTTGTATATTTCATATAATATGTTCCCAAAGTGGGAGTGCTTACTGCTAATGTAGCACCACCCTCTTGTCTGTGAGTACCAATAAAAGTGGTAGATTTGATATAAAGGTGTTTTTTTAATACAAGTATTACCCCACCCACCAGCAGCAACCATAGAGAATGAAAATCTGTTTTCTTTTGTTTCATAGGTACTTCCACCATAGCTCAAACAATCCCTACATGGTTACGGTTGTGTCCATACACAAACCATTTCATACCACATCAGCAAACATCCATCTGTAATATTATTTAATTTGTTTTTGCCTTGGTAGGATAAGCTTCATGTGTTTTTTGGTATACCTTATTGTGTGTATACAAACAATATCCACATGCTCACACCAGGTTTAGTGATGCCATACGGCTCAAGGATATGTTCTTTTGCTGCCCTCTGTAACAGTTATGCTCCTCAGTTGTGGAATGTTGTGAGAGGACATTATATGTGATAGTTTATTGCTTCAGTTTTGTGATGGGAGGGTTCAAGCTGGTAAAACCTAACCAAGCACACCTTCACATGCATACCATATAGCTATGTGTGTGGCCACTCCATGCGTAAGTCATTGCCACATGGTTTGTGCTTCACCTGTCTCCTAAACTTGTAGTTGGGCAGGGATATGTCAGGTTAGGACAACATTTTTCACATACATGTTTCCTTCCCATTTCAGAAAAGTATGATGCATCTTGGAAAACAAAGAAGACTGCAAGTTCTCCCATGCACAAAATTATACCTTGTTACAGGACATCTATTTCTACAATTGGTGGATTATCAGATGTGAGCAGTTTGACAGGCCCTTCTGTGACTGTACCTGGCAGAATGCTGTTAATCACATAAATGCAGACAGTGGCCAAAACATATTTTCAAGTCAGATGACTGGTCAAAAACATGATCAGTGCAGCCAGATGTCAGCCCACCCCCCTGGCACAGGAGCAGAGGGTTATGTGAGGTGATCCACTAACTGAACCACCACTAATAAAGGTGGAGGAGTTCTTGACATCTCTGGATGGGGGTTATGGAGAGTTGCACAGTCAATGGTAGAGTCTTATATATAGGTGTAGAGATGAGCAGGCCACCAAAAATATCTGTCGACAGTTTCCAGATGGGTATATTGCAGCATGGACAAGAATTGACCATACTCCTGCAGTGTGTGTGGTTTTGTAGAACTTACAGCTATGATAATCTTCATTTTGCTGGATTATCTGAGGTTCAGGAGCAGAGGCCACCAATACAGGGTGTGTTATCTGTTATTTTCTCATACCACTATATTAGCTAGTAGTAGTTGATTCACACGGTTGCAGTTGTTGATGAAAGGACGTACTTAGTTTGGGTGATTTCCTTTTTTGTGTTTTTTTCCAGTGTTGTGTTATCCATGTCCTCCAACATTGATATATACCTGCCTGTTGTTGGGGAACTGTCCATTTCAGATGATGATGATAACAGCTAAAACCTGATGGTCAGTGGTTGCAGTGTTAGTGTTAGACATGGGCAGTGTAGCCATATCCCCACCCTGTTCCATGGAGAAAACTTCTGTGCTTGTGCATCTCACCCAACAAACCTGGGATGACATACAAGGACAGGAAAATGCAAATACAGCTGTCTAGGAAGGGATGTCATTACTTGATGCACAATCCCCATTGTTTTCCACAAACTCTATAGGGTGTAATGCAGAAATGTCCGATGTCATGCCAGTGGCTGAGCATGCCATAGTTAACATCCACCACCGAGCATATGATGGTACCCAGCATTTGGGCAGGGCCAAAGTACAGGCACAAGCAGACAATAAAGGCATTCCAGAGCTGGTAGAGGTAGTATATGGTCTGCATGATGAACTCAGGGAGTGTGCAACATCATGGTCATAGGGTATAGTGAAGGTTGCATGTAGTAGGTACCTCTGTATAGCCACACATTGTGGTTAATGCATTTCCTATGGCTGGTCCATCTGTGTCTCTGGTGAGGATGTTCATTCATAAAAGGGAGAGTCCTCAGTCAGGCACACATAGATCCAGTGTTGAAGGAAGCTTGTAGCAATATTGTTGTAAATGTGTGTGGGAGTGTTCATGCTAAGTACAGCTAAAGATATTCACTGTCATGGAGTATTCTTTCCTCTCAGCAAGGCATGGATTGTGCCCGTGATCATCCCAGAAGATTGCAGTTCCATGGATATGATCATGCATAACTGTTTATACAGTTCTGTGGGTACCCTGGATCTCTGTCCAGCAGATTCCAGCACAGTGCTGCAACATCTCCTGAGGGTGTGACCCAGCGTACACTCACTCAGACATCTGCACTGCTCATGACCACACATTTGCAGAGCAGTGGACACAGCACCTCCTCCCTTGCCAGTCTGCCTAAGTCTCCCAACTTACCCACCCATGTATGACACAAAGTAATAATGTTCAAACATATATCTGCACACACACACACACACACACACACACACACACACACACACACACACCCAATGCCAACTGTTAACATTTGACACCATGGCCCTCTCCACCTGTGCATTTAATGATAACTGTCAACTGCCCTCTGTATTATGTTACTTGGGTAGCCTGTGTCTGATACACAGTATGGCTGATGTGTACATGATGTAGCATGACATAATTTTTAATGTTTTGTATAGTGATTTATTTCCACCCATCGTTATGAACTGGGCTAGCCATACTGTGCATGCCTGCATCTGATGTAGTCTTTTCCTGGAGTTTGCTCCTCTTCCAGCATCTCATTTGGTGCTGAGTCTTGAGACTTTCTCCTCCTGAATATGTCTGCTATGCTGTAACTACTTGCACACAATTATGTTGTGTAATATTGCTCAGGCTTCAAAGATTTGACTGCATATGCCAGGGTCATACGTCACTTCATTCCTAGATACATCCAAACAGTAGACATGTGCCTTCATCAGGCCGAACACACATTTGAAAATTACCTGGGTCTGTGACAAGGCATTACTGAAACCATTCTCTGCCATGGTCAGGAACTTATGGTTAATATTCCTTCTTTCTTGCACCCCAGGTATGTCCATTTTTGCAGTGTAGGTACAGTCTATAACTTTGTCATAAAATGCCCACTTGTTGTTGGATGTCGTCTATGTGGTATGTAGAAACCACATATGCTTCCTCATATGCTGTACCATAACATCAAGGAACTTTTAAAGTATTCTTTTGGCAAATGCCAGGGATGCACCCACTGTTCCCCATTAGTAAGCAAAAGGTCCGTATAGCTAGTGTTCTCAAAGCCACACTAACCTTGGTGTCCACAGGGATAAGTACTGAATGCATGCCACTGACCTGCGTAACACAGCTTGAACAAGCTCTTGCATGGTGCCTTTGTTCACACAGTAGTAGTCCACAATTTCATTGTCATTGAAGGCATGACATGTTAGGTACAGATGGACATCTGCAATGACTGAACTGCCAAGGGCAATGATACCCGACTCTGTTAATACCAGCAGTGGTAACAACCTCATACAGACACAGATTTACTAGTGCAGCAGCTACCCTGTACATACTTTCACTGTTTGTCTCAAATAACTCCACATTTTAACTGAGGTTACCAGTTCTGTAGTTAGCATCTCTCCATCTCTCAGTCTGAAGTACATACATTTCTGAATCATTCTTGTATATTGTTTGCCATCATTTGCATCAGTGGTTGCCTTAATTTTAATACTACTGCTCATTATCATGCCGTTATACTCCCATTTGCAGGACACAGAATTTCTTGAGTTTCTGCATTCATGCTCATTGTGTTGCTAAATGGCCACAATTCTCAGTGCATTTGATGTATTTTCTTTTCTAGGTTGCTGGAATCCATCTTTAGCGCTAAGAAGGCAAAATGGCCTGCTCCTTGCCCATCAGCTGTAGTGTTATTCTCAACCAAACCATACACCACTTTTTTTCTTCCCAATATTTGTTTAGATTTATCATGCTTTTTTGTCATCTGGGCATTGTACTCACTGGACAGTTACCAAATTAAGCCAAAATCAGTATAATTTTTATTTGGCAATTTCTTCATTTTCACAATAGGAGATCTCCAGTTAACATGTTGCTTAGTCAACTGCCATGTTGGAATCCACAAAGAAGGATGTTTTAAGACTTCACTGCAAAAGAACCAGCCATACGATACCTCCAGACCAAATAGATTCCACATTTTGTTTCATAAAAGAAAAAAAGAACCCCAAGCCAGTTTTAGATTTAATTAGCCTAAATTACTTCATCCCTGGAGAACCTCTTGAATGGTGTTTGTTCAGTCAGCCCTTCCTTTTCTAGTAGAAAGCTCAGTAGCAGAGCTGATTACCTGTCTGGCATTGATTCTATAACCATCTGGATATACCATGCTGATACCTTTTTGCACTTGATCGATTTCATTGATAGTTAACAAAATTGTCTCCATTTTGTTTATCAGGATTAGTTCAGCCCTTGAGCTCTAAGCCACCTGGCTTCACAGTGGGGGGTTGCTTTACATTCTGTGAAGTCAGCCCACCCAAGGTGTAAGCTACTGGTCAACACCTCTTTGTGTTTATCTGATTGCCTGAGGGTCTATCTTTTCCTATATACTACTGGTGTAAAGACTTAACATTAATGTGAAATTGTACTCAGTAGCAGATCTGATTTAGCAGAGCCGATTACTGGCTGTCATTGATTTTATAACCATCTGGATATAAGTATGTTTTTTTGCGCTTGATCTGTTTCAGTGATAGTTAACAAAACTGTACTGCATTTATTTATTTGCTTGATTGAATATTGAATATTACTGGTCTCTGCATTTTGTTAAAAAAACTGAACTGCATTTATTTATTTACTTCATTGTTTATTGCTGGCCTCTCTCTCCGTTTTGTTTCTCAGGGTTGGTTCAACACTTGAACTGTAACCCATGTGGTTTCACAGTCGGGGTTGCATTACATTCTGTGAAATCAGCCCACCCAAGGTGTAAGCTGTTGGTCAACATCTCTTTGTGCTTGTCTGATTGCCTAAGGGTTTATCTTTTCTTATATACTACTGGTATAAAGACTTACATTTCTGTGAAATTGTGCTCAGTAGCAGAGCTGATGTAACAGAGCTGATTACCTGGCTGTCCTTGATTTTGTAACCATCTGAATATACCAAGCTGATGTAAGTATACTTTTTTGCAGTTGATCTGTTTCAGTGATCGTTAACAAAACTGTACTGTATTTATTTATTTGCTTGATTGAATACTGAATATTGCTGGTCTCTGTCTGCATTTTGTTTTTCCAACCCTCCTGCGCAGGTGTTGTTGTACTCTTAAAGTTGGTGGCTTTGGAATTGCATGCCCCCGTTGTAAATTTGATTTTGGTCACTCCTCCCATTCCCATCTCATTTGCTCACTCAACTGAGTACAGTGAGATCATTTGGGAAGGAATTCCCCCCTTGCTTCTTTGATTTTGGACACTTTTCCCAGTCTCATCTCATCAGCTCAGTCTATTGTGTACAGAGAGCATTTGGGAAGGCCAACCCCCTTAGTTTCTTAATCTTGAATTGTCTTCTGTTTCCACCCTCTCCACTTAGCAAAAAAAAAAAAATTTACACTTTATTCAGCTGTTTTTACTGTAATTGTGTTCTTCCTGCTTTATTACCTTATTTTGCTTTGCTGCATGCTCTTAAGTGTTCAGATGCTTTTATTCTGCTACATGTATTACTGCTTGTTAGTAGCCTGATTAGATTTATCTGTTATGAGAAGCATCTTAGTTTTGGTTTTAGTACTTGGGCTTCAGGCCAGTTAATTTACATTTAAGAAGACCTTTGTGGTCTACAATCTTGCAGACTAACCCTTATCAAAACCCTCTCCCCATAAGTCCGCCAAAGTATTCAGAACACTATGTCTGGACAATTCCCATCAGTTTCTTCTGCCAGCCTGTTCGACATGGGCACACTGAGACAGTGTAGCAACTGCCTCATGTTCACTGACAGCCCTTTTCTCAGAGCATACAGTTCTTCTGCTTGCAAGAAATGCATCTACATCAATAACCTGGAATCCATGCTCTCTCACGCCACAGTCAGTACTCCTAACAAAGAAGAGATTGCCAGCACAAACACCACACCACTCGCATCACATAGCCAAGCACAACACACACCCACCTATGCAGAGGTCCTCAATAAAAACTTACCCAAACAGCAGAGACCTCCAAAACACACTCATAAACATTCCACATGCAACACCAAACATATCATACACAGCAGATAACACACCAGTGTCTCACAAACACAGCCCGTAAGGCATAACAATAATCCAACACAGGCCGTAAGGCATAACAATAAACCAACTAATAATAGTTTCAAGAACAGCCAACTAATAAATTGTAAACAGCTCCTGCAGATAACAAGCGGTGGAACGTAGCTGGGATAGCCACAAGCAGCTCAATCAAATATAATAAACTGACTGTGGAAGCAAAAACGTGAAAGAGATGTACCTGAATCCTTGATGTCAGAATAACTGCCACAATACAGCTCAATGAGGCAATGTAAACAATCCAGTAAGTTTCACGAACTGGCTGTTGAACAAAACGTGAAGGTAAAAATGCTGAGTGCTGTGAGGCAAACGTGAATGCCGCTAAACAGCTGCCGATTTCGGCAAAATGTCCGGACTGTGGATAATACTTGTGGTTGTACGCACACAGTCCAACCTGTTACGAAAAGCAAACTTAATGACTTCAATCTCCAGGAAATGAAAAATGCTAAGCAATAACCTAATGGTTACAAGCAAACATCCCGATACAGTCACAATGTGCAAGACCCTGTGGCTCCAAACTCCAACGGAAGTAAAAAACGCTGAAATGTTTAACGAATCCTTTATTTTCAACAATAACACATCCAAGTAGCACTAGTTGAGCGCTTTCATCTGCACCACCGCAGACTTCATCAGAACTAGTGCCAGCATCCTCATCACTTCATTTAAAAACAGTTTTTGGCGCCAATATTTTGTACTTCATTTAAACAGACAGTACTCAATTTCAGTGTATCCTATTGAGGGCTAAACAACTCAAAATATATGTTTCTATTAAACAAATGCAAATGTTGTAAATATTGTAAATATGTTAAAAATGTTAAAAAATCACAAATAAGAAGAATATGTAATTCTATTAAATATTATACATATTATAAATATAATACTGGTAAAAAATCAAATATAAAATATATATATATGTATATAAATCCACTATCCTTGGATTGTATTTAAAATTGATAATTAAATAAATTGATTGATAAATAAATAAATAAATAAATGATTTTGATGGAGTTTGTGTACTTTAATTGGAATCCAAGATTAAAAAAGGTTTTATACTTATAAAATCATTAATACCTGGCTTCCTGGTAGAATCTGTCATGATCTGCCACTTGCTCTCTTTACAGGCTAGTCTTGTTTTCCAATCCCCACCAAAAAGTATTTCCTTCTCCTCATCAATAATCATAAATGTAAAAATGTGTTCTTCACCACACTCCTTAATATGTCTGTATAATGCGTTTTTACTATCCATTTTCTTGATTTTGTAATAATGTTCATAAATTCGTTTCTTTAACTCCCTTTCTGTTTTGCCTATATAATAGGCCGAACATTTTTTACATTGAGCAAGGTATACTATATGCTTGCTACCACAATTACCTCCTATACTACTAATCCTTGTATGGTTCAAATTATGCAAAACAATATCACTGTTGGTGTTTATATATACACATTGTTTACATCTTCCACACTTTCTAGTAAATGTCTTTCCTTTTTTGTTCTCTCCTTTCCTAGGCTTTGAATTTTCCAATAACCTTTTTATGTTGGGACCTGTTTTGTACACAATTTTAGGTTTGTCACCTAAAATGTTAATGTTACTATCTGTTACTGTTATAACGTCCCAATATTTCTGTATAATGTCTTTGATCCTTGTACTGTAAGGGGTATAGGTCAAAACACATACTCTACCCATATTTTCTTTCTGTATGTTTCCATTAATCTCCTTTTCATGACCTAATAAGGGTTTGTATTTAATTCCCCATTGGGATTTGGTATATTCAATTGTATCACTGATCATGCCACTGGGATAACCCCTTTTTTCAAATAATTCAGATATTAATACCATTTCTCCTTCCATGTATTCTCTAGTTGATGACATTCTAGCACATCTAATACATTGTCCCTTGATGATGTTTTTAAATAGAGGATGTTCACTCCCATAAAATAAATAATCATTAGAGAATGTACTTTTCCTATATATCTTAGATGTGAAACCTTCATTATTCAAACCTATATATACATCCAAATAGGGAATACCAGAGTTGCTAGTGTCATAGGTGAATTTCAAAAAGTTGGTAGTTCCATTGATGTATTCAACAAATTTAGTTATTTTTTCTTGTGGTCCATTCCACAAAATGAATATATCATCCAAAAATCTCACGTAGAATGTAATGTGACTAGAGAATTCACAATTGGTAATGAATTCATTCTCCCAGTCTGACATGACTAAGTTTGCAAAAATGGGGGCACATGATGCCCCCATAGCAACTCCCTTGCTTTGTCTGAAGAATTCACCCTCAAATGTAAGATAATTATAATCTAACACCAAACCCATCATGTCTACAGTTAAATTAATTTTGTCCCAAGTCATTGAAACTTTCTTAGACTACTGGAAAACCTTTCAAGCCCCGCGTCCGTAGGGATACAAGAAAATAAATCACATACGTCAATAGTGATAAAGGTGCACTGTTCTGTCCATTTATCAGGACTAAGCTTAGCCAAGAAATCCCATGAGTCTTTTATAATGAAGGGTACATTTTGATAAATATGTTTGGTCCATCTATCAATCGTTACCCCTAGGTTGTATGTTTTTGACTTGGAACCTGAAATGATGGGTCGGAAAGGTGGTTGTTTCAAAGACTTATGGATCTTTGGTATTCCTATTATCCGTGCCATCACTGGATGATCAACTTTTAGAAATCTGTATAATTCATCTGTGATGCGGTTGTCGATCAAATATTCTTCCAATACTAAATCTATTTTCCTGAAACCTTTGTTGATTTGATTGATCGAAACCAATTCATAATTCCCGGAATGGTGTAATAGATTCTGTATCTCTGTAATGTAAGCCCTCTGAGGATAGATGACTGCACCTCCACCCTTGTCGGGTTTCATTATTCTTACATCTTGCTTATTCATATATTCATTCAATGCTGCTCTTTCTTGTTTTGTAATATTTTCTTCTACTAATTCCTGATTTTTTCGATATTCCTTGGTAATTTCTTTGTTAAAAAGGTATAATTCTTTACAAATCATCTGATCAAACACATGGACTTGTGGGTTGTATTGTGGTATAAATGTGCTTTTTCTTTTCAATTCAGTGGGTATATATGTAGTCTCATCTTCCTTACTTTTCTCAAAAAGGAGAGCAAGGTTTAATCTTCGACTGTATAATTTAATTTCTTTGATGTGATCTACTAAATTGAATTTTTGTGTGGGAATAAATTTGGTCCCTTTACAAAGAAGAGAGCATAAATCCTCCTGAATAGGAAAGTCTGTATAATTGTATACGTTGAAGCCCTGATAATGTGTTATACGCTTGTCTTTTCCAGTGTAACTGCTGCCTGTATGTTCATGTTCAAAGTTTCATTTTGTACACATATCACACCTTCATTACTGGTAGTCCTGGGTGATGAATCCACATGAATCTTTCTAAATGGAACTAAAAGAGAAGAAGAAGAAGAAGAAGAAGAAGGAGAACTTGTGACTTTCACTTTGGACTGACAAAGTCTTGATTTTACCTGTATTTTCTGTTGCTCTGAAAATTTGTTGCCCCGTAATTCTGATGGTGTCTTCCTCCCTGAAAATTTTCCTGTCTGTCTCCTTGTCCCCTACCTCTTACATATGTGTATCCTTCCTCTAATCTATTCTTCCTGTCTTGTGGCCAGACATATACCTTACAAGTTCTATACAACTCCATATCACGTTCTAATTTTTTGTTTTTTCTTCGGAAAATATTTTCCGCTGTGGTCTCTGCCATTTGGAACTGTTTGTGGTATAAATCATACCACTGTTCAAAGGCAGGATTACGCAAGATGATTTCATTAACATGTTCAACTTCTTCAATGAGAGCATTTAACTTGTCATCATAACATTTTAATAACAGATTCATATAACTTATACCAAAATCATCAAATAGACTGTTGAAAGCTGATATAATACTTTCATTGTATTCCACTCCCATAGGTAGTTTGAAAAACCTAATGCCTTTGGGAACTACCTTGGAATTAATGCATTGTTTTAAATAAGCTTTGTCAACTTTGATGTTCTGTATTTGTATTAAAATATTTCCCATCTTATATATACTACTTTTGATAGACTCATGTCTGTCACCATCACCAAATTTTTTGTTGTTATAATTATTATCATGGTGTTTAAACATACCATTAGAAAATGATGAATCAAAGGCATAATCATTTTTAAGAAAGTTGTCAAAAGTACAATGATTACTATCAACAGGTTTACCCTGTTTAACTTTCTTATTTCTCACAGTTTTTTCAATAGATCGTGAATTAATATCACTAAGTACAGTACCTTTGCTTTTTGTGTTTGGCATGCATGTCATTGCAGAATAAGTCCGTTTTGGCGGTGCATGCTTTGGCTTTGCTCCTCTGTAATCTTTTTCTGCTCGACTGTGAAAAAAACTAAAATCAAAAGTGAAATCCTTTTCTGGTGTTAATAAGTCATCCATGCCCCTTGGGTTCATGTCTATATTGCCAGTTCTGTGTGAAGATCCTGTTTGGTTTAAACACCCCTGTCCATTAGGTATTTCCACATTAGTCTCCACTGTGAGTATTAAATCACTACCACTATTCTAATCCTTGATGTATCCTTCTGTGAAGATGTCCGTTCATGTTTTCCGTTGTTTTGTGTGGTTTTAATAACCGAAGTGACCAATTCCGTGAGCTTGCTAACATCTTGATGTAATCTGGCTACTTCAGCCCTTAGGAGAAGAATTTCTTCGCTATCCAAAGCAGCCGACGCCCCATCCACTGCTTCCGCCATCGCTGGAAAACCAACTAATAATAGTTTCAAGAACAGCCAACTAATAAATTGTAAACAGCTCCTGCAGATAACAAGCGTATAATATTTAATAGAATTACATATTCTTCTTATTTGTGATTTTTTAACATTTTTAACATTTTTACAATATTTACAACATTTGCATTTGTTTAATAGAAACATATATTTTGAGTTGTTTAGCCCTCAATAGGATACACTGAAATTGAGTACTGTCTGTTTAAATGAAGTACAAAATATTGGCGCCAAAAACTGTTTTTAAATGAAGTGATGAGGATGCTGGCACTAGTTCTGATGAAGTCTGCGGTGGTGCAGATGAAAGCGCTCAACTAGTGCTACTTGGATGTGTTATTGTTGAAAATAAAGGATTAAACATTTCAGCGTTTTTACTTCCGTTGGAGTTTGGAGCCACAGGGTCTTGCACATTGTGACTGTATCGGGATGTTTGCTTGTAACCATTAGGTTATTGCTTAGCATTTTCATTTCCTGGAGATTGAAGTCATTAAGTTTGCTTTTCGTAACAGGTTGGACTGTGTGCGTACAACCACAAGTATTATCCACAGTCCGGACATTTTGCCGAAATCGGCAGCTGTTTAGCGGCATTCACGTTTGCCTCACAGCACTCAGCATTTTTACCTTCACGTTTTGTTCCACAGCCAGTTCGTGAAACTTACTGGATTGTTTACATTGCCTCATTGAGCTGTATTGTGGCAGTTATTCTGACATCAAGGATTCAGGTACATCTCTTTCACGTTTTTGCTTCCACAGTCAGTTTATTATATTTGATTGAGCTGCTTGTGGCTATCCCAGCTACGTTCCACCGCTTGTTATCTGCAGGAGCTGTTTACAATTTATTAGTTGGCTGTTCTTGAAACTATTATTAGTTGGTTTTCCAGCGATGGCGGAAGCAGTGGATGGGGCGTCGGCTGCTTTGGATAGCGAAGAAATTCTTCTCCTAAGGGCTGAAGTAGCCAGATTACATCAAGATGTTAGCAAGCTCACGGAATTGGTCACTTTGGTTATTAAAACCACACAAAACAACGGAAAACATGAACGGACATCTTCACAGAAGGATACATCAAGGATTCGGGAGAATAGTGGTAGTGATTTAATACTCACAGTGGAGACTAATGTGGAAATACCTAATGGACAGGGGTGTTTAAACCAAACAGGATCTTCACACAGAACTGGCAATATAGACATGAACCCAAGGGGCATGGATGACTTATTAACACCAGAAAAGGATTTCACTTTTGATTTTAGTTTTTTTCACAGTCGAGCAGAAAAAGATTACAGAGGAGCAAAGCCAAAGCATGCACCGCCAAAACGGACTTATTCTGCAATGACATGCATGCCAAACACAAAAAGCAAAGGTACTGTACTTAGTGATATTAATTCACGATCTATTGAAAAAACTGTGAGAAATAAGAAAGTTAAACAGGGTAAACCTGTTGATAGTAATCATTGTACTTTTGACAACTTTCTTAAAAATGATTATGCCTTTGATTCATCACCTTCTAATGGTATGTTTAAACACCATGATAATAATTATAACAACAAAAAATTTGGTGATGGTGACAGACATGAGTCTATCAAAAGTAGTATATATAAGATGGGAAATATTTTAATACAAATACAGAACATCAAAGTTGACAAAGCTTATTTAAAACAATGCATTAATTCCAAGGTAGTTCCCAAAGGCATTAGGTTTTTCAAACTACCTATGGGAGTGGAATACAATGAAAGTATTATATCAGCTTTCAACAGTCTATTTGATGATTTTGGTATAAGTTATATGAATCTGTTATTAAAATGTTATGATGACAAGTTAAATGCTCTCATTGAAGAAGTTGAACATGTTAATGAAATCATCTTGCGTAATCCTGCCTTTGAACAGTGGTATGATTTATACCACAAACAGTTCCAAATGGCAGAGACCACAGCGGAAAATATTTTCCAAGAAAAACAAAAATTAGAACGTGATATGGAGTTGTATAGAACTTGTAAGGTGTATGTCTGGCCACAAGACAGGAAGAATAGATTAGAGGAAGGATACACATATGTAAGAGGTAGGGGACAAGGAGACAGACAGGAAAATTTTCAGGAGGAAGACACCATCAGAATTACGGGCAACAAATTTTCAGAGCAACAGAAAATACAGGTAAAATCAAGACTTTGTCAGTCCAAAGTGAAAGTCACAAGTTCTCCTTCTTCTTCTTCTCTTTTAGTTCCATTTAGAAAGATTCATGTGGATTCATCACCCAGGACTACCAATAATGAAGGTGTGATATGTGTACAAAATGAAACTTTGAACATGAACATACAGGCAGCAGTTACACTGGAAAAAGACAAGCCGAGTATAACACATTATCAGGGCTTCAACGTATACAATTATACAGACTTTCCTATTCAGGAGGATTTATGCTCTCTTCTTTGTAAAGGGACCAAATTTATTCCCACACAAAAATTCAATTTAGTAGATCACATCAAAGAAATTAAATTATACAGTCGAAGATTAAACCTTGCTCTCCTTTTTGAGAAAGGTAAGGAAGATGAGACTACATATATACCCACTGAATTGAAAAGAAAAAGCACATTTATACCACAATACAACCCACAAGTCCATGTGTTTGATCAGATGATTTGTAAAGAATTATACCTTTTTAACAAAGAAATTACCAAGGAATATCGAAAAAATCAGGAATTAGTAGAAGAAAATATTACAAAACAAGAAAGAGCAGCATTGAATGAATATATGAATAAGCAAGATGTAAGAATAATGAAACCCGACAAGGGTGGAGGTGCAGTCATCTATCCTCAGAGGGCTTACATTACAGAGATACAGAATCTATTACACCATTCCGGGAATTATGAATTGGTTTCGATCAATCAAATCAACAAAGGTTTCAGGAAAATAGATTTAGTATTGGAAGAATATTTGATCGACAACCGCATCACAGATGAATTATACAGATTTCTAAAAGTTGATCATCCAGTGATGGCACGGATAATAGGAATACCAAAGATCCATAAGTCTTTGAAACAACCACCTTTCCGACCCATCATTTCAGGTTCCAAGTCAAAAACATACAACCTAGGGGTAACGATTGATAGATGGACCAAACATATTTATCAAAATGTACCCTTCATTATAAAAGACTCATGGGATTTCTTGGCTAAGCTTAGTCCTGATAAATGGACAGAACAGTGCACCTTTATCACTATTGACGTATGTGATTTATTTTCTTGTATCCCTAAGGACGAGGGGCTTGAAAGGTTTGCCAGAAGTCTAAGAAAGTTTTCGTCAATGACTTGGGACAAAATTAATTTAACTGTAGACATGATGGGTTTGGTGTTAGATTATAATTATCTTACATTTGAGGGTGAATTCTTCAGACAAAGCAAGGGAGTTGCTATGGGGGCATCATGTGCCCCCATTTTTGCAAACTTAGTCATGTCAGACTGGGAGAATGAATTCATTACCAATTGTGAATTCTCTAGTCACATTACATTCTACGTGAGATTTTTGGATGATATATTCATTTTGTGGAATGGACCACAAGAAAAAATAACTAAATTTGTTGAATACATCAATGGAACTACCAACTTTTTGAAATTCACCTATGACACTAGCAACTCTGGTATTCCCTATTTGGATGTATATATAGGTTTGAATAATGAAGGTTTCACATCTAAGATATATAGGAAAAGTACATTCTCTAATGATTATTTATTTTATGGGAGTGAACATCCTCCGCACATATTTAAAAACATCATCAAGGGACAATGTATTAGATGTGCTGGAATGTCATCAACTAGAGAATACATGGAAGGAGAAATGGTATTAATATCTGAATTATTTGAAAAAAGGGGTTATCCCAGTGGCATGATCAGTGATACAATTGAATATACCAAATCCCAATGGGGAATTAAATACAAACCCTTATTAGGTCATGAAAAGGAGATTAATGGAAACATACAGAAAGAAAATATGGGTAGAGTATGTGTTTTGACCTATACCCCTTACAGTACAAGGATCAAAGACATTATACAGAAATATTGGGACGTTATAACAGTAACAGATAGTAACATTAACATTTTAGGTGACAAACCTAAAATTGTGTACAAAACAGGTCCCAACATAAAAGGTTATTAGAAAATTCAAAGCCTAGGAAAGGAGAGAACAAAAAAGGAAAGACATTTACTAGAAAGTGTGGAAGATGTAAACAATGTGTATATATAAACACCAACAGTGATATTGTTTTGCATAATTTGAACCATACAAGGATTAGTAGTATAGGAGGTAATTGTGGTAGCAAGCATATAGTATACCTTGCTCAATGTAAAAAATGTTCGGCCTATTATATAGGCAAAACAGAAAGGGAGTTAAAGAAACGAATTTATGAACATTATTACAAAATCAAGAAAATGGATAGTAAAAACGCATTATACAGACATATTAAGGAGTGTGGTGAAGAACACATTTTTACATTTATGATTATTGATGAGGAGAAGGAAATACTTTTTGGTGGGGATTGGAAAACAAGACTAGCCTGTAAAGAGAGCAAGTGGCAGATCATGACAGATTCTACCAGGAAGCCAGGTATTAATGATTTTATAAGTATAAAACCTTTTTTAATCTTGGATTCCAATTAAAGTACACAAACTCCATCAAAATCATTTATTTATTTATTTATCAATCAATTTATTTAATTATCAATTTTAAATACAATCCAAGGATAGTGGATTTATATACATATATATATATTTTATATTTGATTTTTTACCAGTATTATATTTATAATATGTATAATATTTAATAGAATTACATATTCTTCTTATTTGTGATTTTTTAACATTTTTAACATATTTACAATATTTACAACATTTGCATTTGTTTAATAGAAACATATATTTTGAGTTGTTTAGCCCTCAATAGGATACACTGAAATTGAGTACTGTCTGTTTAAATGAAGTACAAAATATTGGCCAAAACTGTTTTAAATGAAGTGATGAGGATGCTGGCACTAGTTCTGATGAAGTCTGCGGTGGTGCAGATGAAAGCGCTCAACTAGTGCTACTTGGATGTGTTATTGTTGAAAATAAAGGATTTAAACATTTCAGCGTTTTTACTTCTGTTGGAGTTTGGAGCCACAGGGTCTTGCACATTGTGACTGTATCGATGTTTGCTTGTAACCATTAGGTTATTGCTTAGCATTTTCATTTCCTGGAGATTGAAGTCATTAAGTTTGCTTTTCGTAACAGGTTGGACTGTGTAACCACAAGTATTATCCACAGTCCGGACATTTTGCCGAAATCGGCAGCTGTTTAGCGGCATTCACGTTTGCCTCACAGCACTCAGCATTTTTACCTTCACGTTTTGTTCCACAGCCAGTTCGTGAAACTTACTGGATTGTTTACATTGCCTCATTGAGCTGTATTGTGGCAGTTATTCTGACATCAAGGATTCAGGTACATCTCTTTCACGTTTTTGCTTCCACAGTCAGTTTATTATATTTGATTGAGCTGCTTGTGGCTATCCCAGCTACGTTCCACCGCTTGTTATCTGCAGGAGCTGTTTACAATTTATAACAATAAACCAAACATGCTAGTCATTGGCGACTCGTTTGTGAGACACACCAATGTCCCCCTCACCAGGCTTGACAAGGAGAAGGTCACAGTCAGTTGTCTGTCAGGTGCCAGAATCCACCACATCATGCACACACTTAAGTCTCTCCTCAACAGGTAACAGTATGACTTTGTCATCGTGCATGTTGACCTTAATGACTTGAGATGTACCTCCCTGGACTATATGAAGAGAGACATGGTTGAGCTCTCAGAGTATGTGTCCCAGGCAGGTATGACCCATGCCCTAAGCAGCTTTCTACCTTAACCAAGAATGGTACCACAATACCAACAAAAACTAATTGACTTCAACAACTGGCTTAGTTTCTGGTGTCATTCCAAGGGGATCCAGTATCTCTCTGCCTGGGATGACATGGTTGACAGGCCTCGATGCTTTGCCAGAGATGTCCTCCATCTGTCATCCCTGGGATTCCGGATCTTGGCCAAGGCTCTTTCCTCCCCCACTGTGCCTTTTTTTTAGGCAACGTCCCAAAGACAAATCTTCCAACATAAAAGATCTGTCAAAAAGCAAATTGAAGGTCATGCTTCTTAAGGCTAGGAGCCTTAATTTGAAAATGCACTCACTTCAGGTTCTCCTTGCACTGGAAAATGCCGACATCTGTGCGGCCATAGAAATTTGGTTCAGGGATGCAGAAAATACACCTGCCTTACCAGGCTGTACCTCTTTCCATACATTTCAGCCTCAAAATGAGGTCAGGAAGACTAAGGGTGGTGTTGTCTCTAGCTTCATTAAGGACAGGCACACCTCCAGACTGGTTTGCCACCATGAAGCACTGGAACTACTCCAGGTGCAAGTGACAGTTGGCAATACACATATCCAAGTTATAGCCAGCTATAGACCCCCTCCATGACTCAGGGCACCCACGCCTCCTACGTGGACCTACTTGACTCCATCAAGGTACCCTCTAACACCCTGATCCATGGTGACTTCAACTACCCCACCATAGACTGGGTGAACTATTCCTGCATTAATGCACTCACCCAATGAGTCCTTGACTTCATCAGTTCTAACGCACTAGACCGGCTCGTCTCATCCCCCACAAGGGGAGCTAACATTCTGAACCTGGTTCTTGCCAACATGGGCAACCGCTGCACCACTTCCATAGTATGCTCTTGCCTGGTGAGATCAGATCATCGGTCTGTCTCATTTGAAGTTTCTATCCCACCCCTCACCTCCCACCCCAAGCTGTAACCAGGCTAAAAAACTGCTCAGTAGCTGACTACAATCTCTTCAGGGAGGGCATCAGTTGCTTCACACCACCACTCCCCTCAGAGGATGCGGACAACTGTGCTGAACAGTACACCAATGCAGTATACAAACACCTGTACAACTGCATGGACTCAGCCATACCCAACAGAACTAAAACCTGCTCCTCAAGGAAACACAAACCTGTGTGGTGGACATCCTCTATCAACAGGCTTTACAACAAAATAAGAAACTGTTCTCCAAGGGTAAAAAGGAACAAATTCCAAATTGGCGAAACTCCCTCCTTAGCCTCAACAAACAAATTAGATCACTAGTGAAAACCTTCAAAGCCAGTTATGAACTGAAACTAACCTCCGAAACAAAGGGAAACCCTAAGGCCTTCTTCAGTTACATCAGGAACCTTCATGGCAAAGCCCAGATGTGTTCCAAATTAGTACTTAACGGTATCACTTACACTCATCCTGTTGACTTAGCCAACCTGCTAGCAGATAGGTTCAGTGCAAACTTCACCCCCTGTCCTCCTCCAAAGGACCATTCGACATCCCCAATACTCGTCCTGCACTTCACATCTCTATAGATCAAGTGTTAAAGGCCCTATCCAAGGCAAAGAACACAGCTTCCATGGGACCTGATAGTATCCCAGGCTGTATTCTGCACCATCTCCAGCAATAACTAGCTTCGCCATTGAACACCCTAGTCAACCACAGCCTAAGTAGAGGCTTCATTCCAGCAGAGTGGAGAACTGCCATTGTCATTACTTTGCAGAAAGGTGGTGCCACTACTGACCCTGGAAACTATCGCCCCATTAGCTTTACAAGTCTGATCTGTAAAGCCATGGAGTGTATTATAATAGATCTCATAAACAAGTACATAGGCAGTCTCCAAGCACTTGACCCCACCCAGTTCGGATTTGTCAAGGGCAGATCTTGCATGTTGAACCTGGTTGACTTCTTTGAGACTGTCAGTAAGGCCTTGGATGAGGGAAAGGCAGTACATATAGCTTACCTTGACTTGGCCAAGGCCTTTGACACAATCCCCAACTCAGGCATCATGGAGACGCTAACACCATGTGGCGTAAATCCCTATCTTATCAGGTGGGTGGCCAGCTGTCTCACCGATAGGGCCCACAAGGTCAAAATAGGCACCTCTACCTCCGACAGCAGACCTGTCACCAGTGGTGTTCCCAGAGATCTATCCTGGGACCCCTTCTGTTTGGCATCTACTTCTCAGAAGTCCAGGCAAAGACAAAAGGCCTGTGGCTGATAAAGTTTGCGGACGACTGTAAGTTGGGTGCTGTCATTGACTCCCCAAATAATGTTAACATACTGCAAGAGGGTCTCACAGCAACAAATGACTGGTACCAAAGTCATGGCCTTAAGTTAAACGCAAAAAAATGTATTATCATACTATTCGGCAAAAACACGTCCCCTACTGATTACCACATCAACGGCAACCCCCTAAGCACACAACCTGTGGTGAGAGATCTGGGTACTCAGGTTGACCACAATCTCACTTTCTACCATTATGAAGCATCCAGAAAAAAAGGAGGTTATTACCTTTCTGTACTCCTCCCCCCTCATTAAGCCAATAATTGAGTATAACGCCCTGTTTGGTACGTACCTCTCCAAACACCTACACGAACTGGAAATGCCACAGAAATACCTTACAAAGAGAATCTATGGGCTCCCAACATCTGTCCTATGTGGACAGGCTCAAATCACTATCACTCTTCTCTGTATGGTACCGATTGCTCAGAGGTGATCTGTGTCTCACCTACAAGGCAGTCTTGGACCCTGCCCTACTAGAGACGCTTCATATCCGTAAGTCTAACTCCTTGCCCATTACCTGCTTGAAAGGCCTAAATCTAATATGCAACATCAACAAAACCTGCTGGAGAGACAGGTTTGTCTCCCAGAGGCTGCCCCGTCTTTGGAATAGACTTCCCATACATGTCAAACAGAGTACCTCTCTGACCCTCTTCAAGTGTATATCCTCAGTGAGTGGATGAGAGACCACAAATATGTCCCAGGGGTTCCACCTGTGTTCTTCACTGACTGGGGTGACAGGTACTGACTGAGGATTTGTTTTTGAGGATAAACTTTTGGCTAGGTTTATAAGGGCCCCTGGGCCATTAGCCTAGTAACCTCCTATGAGCCTATGAAGAGTCCAAAAATTCTCTTTGAAACTCTAGGGCACCCATCTCCACCTTAATATCACAGTGTTATTCATTTATATTCATTCATTATTAGTTTTGGACTCTTCCAGTTGATCTCATCGCAGTTCCCAGGCTGTTCACCAAATGTATGTTTGTGGTCTAGATATTAAATCATGCAGTGTACTTCTCCTCCTTCAAGAAAGCTTGCAGTCTTTTCAAACCAAACTTTACCCCATTGCTGTTTCATGATACTTGCTTTCAAGGTGGCAACTGTTCCCATGCTCCGTAATGCCAACGACTGTATGAAAATTCTGCACTAAGGATCCACTAGTCACATATTGCAGATCCTAGTCTATCCCATCAGATCCTCATCTCACAGACTTGCCAGTGTCATTTGGTATTACATATAGCTTATGACAGTTCCTTTTCCCATGGCAGTCTCTTTTAGCTATATATATTACTGATACAATCACCATGAATGCATCAGCCTTAGGGTGGGCAAAGACATTTCACAAGGCAATACAGTTCAGGGTTTTTGGATGTCTTCTGAACTTTCTCTTCACATCATCATATTGGAAATGATTGCAAGTGTTTTGATTCTGCAGTCCTTTCAGGACTTCTTTCTTCAACAAATCATCACAGAGAATATTGCAGTTGTGCTGTACAACATGAAATGGTAAGGAGCATGGTAATAGCAACCCCCCAATATCAGGAAGAAGTGAGCGTCTGGGAATATGCCATGTCCAGAAAACGCTGTCTGGTTGTGAATCATATTCTTGTGGGAATCCAACACTCTGGTAGACCAACTCAGCAGATTATTGCTAATACCCCATGAGTGGTCCCTCATTTCCTTGGTAGCTCTGAAAATTTTCCTTTTAAAGATGAAGTCGTGCCACAGCCTACTTGTCTTCCCAACCACCACCAACTCTAGCACCTTTTTCTACCTCATTTCTTCACCAGAAATGTCAACAAAGGATGTTACCTACATGAGGCCCTCAAGACTCCTTTACATTTTTCCTCATTTCTTTTGATGACGAGGTTTATTCAGAAGGCAAAACATCACAAATTGAAGGTTTTTCTTTTTTTTCTCAAACATCTTTATTGAATTTTAATTATGACATAGGCAAATTTCCATTCCTATAAAAGTGATTACCATGTAATTAAGATAACAAAATTTTACTTCACATATATTGCTAAGTATCATATAACCTAAGTAGCATTACATAAAGTATTCAGTTCCTGCCTTCTTTTTTAAACAAGAAACGTCTTTATTAAACCATCACTTACTACATAGGCAGTCATACATTTATACAACTGAAAACAAACCACACCGACACAATCCTAGTTGCAAGCATTTTACCTCACAAACCATACTGATGCACTCCCAGTTGCAGACATTATACATCACTTCTCTACCCAATCCTTTTCAGTCAAACATTACATAGCTCTTTTAAGTCCTACCGCCTTTTAAACCTCAATAATCCCTTGTATGTGGTGTTCCCACAATTCCCATTTTTTTCCTATGTAGTTTGCTCCTACCCTTTTCTAAAGATCTCAGCTCTAGTTGTTTTGTCTCTATTAATATAGTCATACTTCTAGTGTAGTCGGTTTAGATTATGATTTCCGTTTTCTAGTAATTGCTTTTTTGGCAGCCACCATTATTAGAATTGAAGGTGATTCTTATAGCTCTGTACTGGCCGTGGCAGGTGTGATTCCCTGTTCTTGTGGGTTTCAGTAATAAAAGCATCTCTCGAAGTTGAGGCAGAAGAACTCCACTGAAGCCTTCTGGAATGGTTCACCTAGATTTTCAATCTTGCTACTAGCTGCTTGGCTTCCCCACTTCTGATAATGACCAGTAATCCTTTTTCTAGATAAGTGATTAAGATTTTAACTTTTTGTCAGTGGTCTCATATAAGAAAAATATGGAAAGACAAATGGAAATGTATTTGTTTTCTGTTTGGACGCGCTGCCAAAGGACTGAATCAATTTTCAGCACCTATTTGTGTAGTTACAGAGTATTACTTCACTTATATGTTCAAGTCCAGACTTAATATTACAGTCTGTTTGGCTATGTGACAATGTGAGGTATTGCCAGCTATGCCAGGAGAAATAGGGCAGTGGATGTGTAACATATGCCAGCACAGCTAGCTGGAATTTTGTAAAGAATTATAAGTCATTTGTATATCAAACTGATTTGTACAAATGCTTGTGTTGAAAAATGTATTTGTAAAGCTACTTGTGTTAAAAATGTACCAACAGTGTGCCCTGCTAGACAGAAAAAGAAATATACATGCATTATTGTAACTGTTTAAATTTATGTATTGTAACAGAGGATACTGGAAGAGAAGAAGTTAATCTCAATCCACCTGACTTTGAAAAATAGTGTGAAATTAAATTATTTGGCTTAGTCCATAAAGATTGTATCTTACAGTTCTCAATGCAGCAAGTGACAAAAAGGATATATTAGGAAGCTTCCTGCATTGTCATTGGGGTAAACTAATTGCTACTCTGGAAGGGTGTGGGCCTGAAATTGTTTTGTGACTTCCAGGAGCTGCAGCAGATTTTAGCAAGGCTGTGTGTGTGTGTGTGTGTGTGTGTGTGTGTGTGTGTGTGTGTGTGTGTGTGTGTGTGTGTGTGTGTGTGTGTGTGTGTGTGTGTGTATTGTTGACATAGAGGTGCTAAATCCTAACCGCTTCTAGCCAAGGGGGTAAGCATTTGAACCAGAAGTCAGATGAACAGATGTATGTGATGTCATTCTGTAATCCATCACTAAAAATGTTTAATACTAGGTGAAACTGAAGTCTCAGAACACTCTGATCTGAAGTAGGGACTTCATTTGTCAGCAACCTTTGGGATACGGATCCGATCTCAGATCCGAGTCGGCAACTTCTATCATAGCATAGATCCGAGCTCCTAGCTCCTCCCCTTACCCATAATCCCCTGCCTACCCTGACTGACCTCAGATCTAGTTTGCCGCTCTTCAAGCAACAGCTAGATTCCAGAGCTCTTGGCATTTTTTGTGAGAAAAAAGTTTTCTTTCTTCTTTTCTGATAGAGTGATTGTGTGTGCGTGGTAGGTTTACCCATAACGCTAAAACTGATTATTTTTAGTTTTTTTCAGCTTAAATTTTAATTAAATTTTTCTTCCCTCCCCCGCTGGTCGTAGCGTGTTTGTGTGACTTGAGTGTAGGGGCCTAGTGAGAGTGCTTTACTTTAATTATGTCAGAGGCCCCTAAAGCCATTTTTTCAAAATGCACCGAGTGTGGTCACAAGCTTTCACCGGCTGATGGCCACACTCGGTGCGCTAGGTGCCTTGGGGTTGAACACCTCTCTTCGGGTTGCGCGATTTGCACGGCGTTCAACCCCAGGGCACTTAAGGATCGGAGGTCGAAGCTGGTTCTGGCGGGCCTTTTACCCCCAGACTCTGCTTTGGCCTCCGGTACTTTGGTGACCGCTACCCCCCCCCCTGGTAGCGGTCATTCCTGCCTCCCTTCCTCCAATCGGGACTCAACCTCCCGCTTCGGCTCCGGAGGATAGGGAGTCCAGGAAAGAGAAGCGGAGGGAGAAGCACCTTAAGCGGCGGGCCAAGGACTCTTCATCGGCCCCGCCCGCCAAGAGGGCTTCTCCGTCCAGGTCTTCTCGGTCGTCTCCTCCTCGGATCCGATCCCCTTGTTTCTCCCCGGGACCCGAGGAGGAGGTGAGCTGGTCCCCGTCGAGGTCATCAAGGCGGCACTCCAGGTCTGCCTCGGCCTCTTCGAGGTCCACCTTTAGCATGTCAGATGCGGACATGGACCGGATGATGAGGAGATTCATCCAGGCCCAGATGCAGATGGGAGTGCTCTTGTCTCCCCCCCCCCTCTGGGGGGGAGCTCGACCCCTTTTTTCACCCCTATTGCTCCTTCTCCGACCCGCATTCCGGGGTCGGAGCACTCGGAGCCGAGCCACGTTGGATCCGGGGGTGGGTCGGAGCCGACCGTGCTGGGCACGTCGGCTCCGACGGCTCCCTCGAGTTTGTCGGATCCGACCTCTCGGAGCCGTGGGCCGAGCTTCAGATCCGAGGGATTCGGTGTGCTTTCGGCTCCGTCCCGGTCGGAGCACAGTGGTCCCTCGGATCCGACGTTCTCGGTGCCGGGTCCGATCCCCGCTTTGGATCCGAGTGGGAGTCAAGTATCGGATCTGTCTGAGAGCGGCTCCCCCTCGGCTTTCGCTGCGGTGCAGAGGGCACTGTCGAGTGCTTCCAGGCCTCCGGTCCTGGCTTCGGCTCCCTCCCGCACTCCTTCTCATCTGGTCTTGGCTGCCCTCATCCGGCCATCGGGGCAGCCTGCCTCAGCGCCTCTAGGAGTTCCATTGGAACAAGATACAGTCCGTGAGGACTCCTCGGACAGCCCTCCCGAGGAGATTCCTCACAAGGCAAAGTGCAAGAGGAGGCACATAGACTCCCCTGAGAGTCTCACTGAAGATACGGACTTAGATGAAGGGGAAGGCTCCCCTAGGTCACCCCCCGAGAATGTCTCCTTCAGAGACATCATGGAAATGCTCAAAATCAGGGATGGGTGGTCTGCCCCCAAGGCTTCCTCTGATGAGTCCGTATTCCTTGAGGCGTTTGAGGCAGGACCATCTACCTCTTGGGTGTCCCCTCCACCTGACCCCTTGGTGGATCTCATATCCACTAGGGCTTGGAAGGAACCGGACACCGTAGAGCCAATCCTCAAGCGCCCGGACAAAATTTTGAGCCCCCCTGCAGAGAGATCACACTGGAGCAGAGGTCCCCCTGTGGATGCCATGTTGGTGGCTGCAGCCACCAAGAAAGAGTTGGCTCAGGAGAGCCCCACGGTTCATCCTCCGAGCAAGGAGTCTCGCGCGATGGACCATCTTGGGAAGCGGGCCTTCAGTTCAGCGACCTTCTCTATGAGGGCCTTGAACTACATGGCACACGTTATTCGGATGCAGCGGGATCTAATTAAGGAATACGCTGCTTCCCCCCAGGGTCCATGTCGGAGGGAGACAAGGATCTGTACTCCTCCCGAATGGCCACCCTCCGCTCTATTTCTAACACCTCTATGCGGCTGTTGTCTCATGCTACGGAGGGAGCCGCTAGAGCAGGCAGAGTCGGGCTTGTCATGAGGAGACAGGCCTGGCTCTGTCACTGTGACTTCTCAGAACCCTTTAAGGCGTCATTCGCAAATGCCACTTTTGATGGTTCTGCACTGTTCAGCAAAACCGTTCGCAACACTCTTGTCCAGAGCGAGAAAGACGGGAAGACCTTGTCTGCCGTCTGAGTCCGCTTCTCTGCGCCCCAGAGGTCTTTTTCCAAGAACTAAAAGGGTCAGAAGAAGATGTGGTTTCAAAAATCGCATCAATGCCAGTCTGCTCAGGACAACCAGTCCTCTCGTGGCAGAGGAGGACAGGGAGGACTCCGCCCCAGAGGCAGAGGGGGTCCCAGGAATTTTGGGTCCAGAGAACCATTCTCTGAGAGGCCCACGCAGAACCCCTGAGGGGTTACCCGGCTGCTCCACTCTGGATGCAGTCGGGGGGCATTTTTCGAGGCACCTAGCAATGTGGGAGTCCATAACAATGGATCGTTGGGTGCTTTGTAGTATATCCAGAGGTTACCAAATTCCCTTTATCATCAGAGGCCTCCCCGATGTACCACCCAGTCAGAGGGAGGCGGCTGCTGCAGAAATTCAGCAGCTTCTGCAAGAAAGAGCTATCCAGCCCATCCCCCCAGATCAAATCGGATCAGGGTTTTACTCCAGGTTCTTTCTGGTGCCAAAAAAGATGGGGGACTTGAGGTCCATCCTCGACCTCTCTCCTAAACCTGGCGGTACCCAAAGAAAAGTTCTGAATGGTCACGTTGCAATCCGTCCTCCCCTTATTGCGGGAGGATGACTGGATGTGCTCCATAGACCTCAAGGATGCGTACTATCACATTCTAGTGGACAGGCGTTCCAGGAGGTTTCTCCGCTTCCGGCTGGGAGCCAGTCACTTTCAATTCAGGGCCCTCCCCTTCGGCCTCACCTCAGCCCCCAGGGTGTTCACCAAAGTCCTAGCGATAATAGCGGCCCACCTGAGACTCCAGGGAATTCAGGTCTTTCCATACCTGGACGACTGGCTCCTTACGGCCCCAACAAGGCATCTACTTTGTTCATGCAGGGATTATTTTCCACAGTCTGATCCACTATTAGGATTAACCATCAACATGACCAAATCCTCTCTGATCTCTACACAGGTGTTGGATTTTATAGGGGCGAGACTGGATTCCAGACAGATGCTTGCGTTTTTGACTCCAGATCGGCTTCGGAACCTGATGTTGCACGTACCGGCCATCCTTCAACTCCAAACTCCTTCGGCGGAATTGGTCCTGAGGGCTTTAGGATCTATGGCGGCTGCAATCCCTCTGCTGCCATTGGCCCGGTTGAACATGAGGGTCCTACAGTGGACCCTCCAGGTACAATGGTCCATGGTCCCTGTCTCGCAACCCCCTGTCTCATCCCATTTCCTTAAGCAAGGTTTGCAGAAGGTCGCTCGTGTGGTGGCTCCAGTCTCCCAATCTCCACACGGGACGTCCCTTCTCACTACCACCGCCAGTCGACACAGTGACCACGGACGCTTTTTGCCTGGGGTGGGGGGGGGGCATTTTTCAGGCAGGACAGTCCAAGGCACATGGAACAACGTAGAGACCTCCTTGCATATCAACGTCCTAGAGATGAGGGCGGTGCTTTTGACGTTGCAGGCACTACACAACTCTCTTCCAGTAGGGACGATTGCAGTACAGACAGACAACATGTCAAGTCGTCTGGTACATCAACAAACAGGGGGGAACCAGGTCTTACCCCCCTTTGCCGCGAGGCCATGAGAGTGTGGGAATGGGTGATTTCCACCAACCGCTTTCTCATAGCAACGCACATTCTGGGATGGTCCAACATTCTAGTGGACAGGCTCAGTCGTACTATCCTGACTCCTTACGAATGGTCTCTCAACCCTCGAGTTGCAGAGCAAGTATTTGCCCAATGGGGGCAACCTTGTTGCAATCTTTTTGCCTCTCCTTCAAACATCAAATGCAACAATTACTTTGCTCTGATCCCCCCTCCGGGGGAGTCCCCGAGAGACTCTCTAGTTCATGCTTGGCCTCCCGGTCTGCTTTATGCTTACCCTCCTCTTCCCCTGATGTTGAAATTATTGCAGAAAGCCAGGCAGTTGGGGAGCAAGATGATCCTCATTGCCCCATTCTGGCCTCGTCAGACGTGGTTCCCTTACCTATGGTCTCACCTAGTGTATCCACCATGGATTCTGGATCCCCTCCCGGATCTCATTTCTCACCCTGTCAATCTTCCGACTCCGAACCTGGTCAACCTCAAGCTGACGGCTTGGTTGCTCCAGTTCCACTCCTCATAAGGACTCCCGGGATCTCATCACCTGTCAAAGACATTCTTGTAGCAGCTCACAAGCCTTCTACCAGGAGGGTTTATCGGAGTAAGTGGAAACGCTTCACCATTTGGGCAGAACACCGTCGTTTAGACCCATTTACAGCTCCGATAGCGTCAGTTCTAGATTTTCTAACCTCTCTCTTTCACCAGGGGGCTAGTTCTTCCACAGTCAAGGTACAACTTGCAGCAATCTCATACTATCACGTGGGGCAAGAGTCTGGCCCTCTTATCACTTCCAAACTATGTAAGACCTTCCTCAAGGGTACCTTCCTCCTTAGGCCTCCAGTGAAAGAGGTGGTACCTCCATGTGATTTATCCTTAGTCTTACAGGCCTTGACTGGTCCCCCTTTCGAACCGGCGGCCACGGTTGATCTCAGATTTCTCTCTTGGAAGACAGCCTTTTTGATGGCCATAACTTCAACTAAAAGAGTATCGGAATTGCAAGCTCTTTGTGTCAAACCACCATATTTGGTCTTTCACCCAGATAGGGTTTACCTCCGGATCAATCCGTCCTTCCTACCTAAGGTATCTTCAGAAGCGAACATCAATCAATCTATCAATCTTCCAGTGTTTTTCCCCAACTTTCAAAACAAAGGAGAGTACAAGCTGCATTCCTTAGACGTACACAGACAACTACGTTTTTATATTCATAGAACTGCTGATCATAGGCAATCCGATCAGTTGTTTATCTCCTTTGCCAAAAGTAATTTCAGAAAGCCAGTTTCTAAAGTTTCTCTCTCTCGATGGATCTCGAGTTGTATTCTCTTAGCATATCAGAGCTCGGGTAGGCCTGCATTTCAAGGAGTCCATGCTCATTCTACTAGGGCCGTTGCCACATCTGCGGCCTTTCAAGCTAGGGTTCCACTGGATGACATTTGTTCCGCAGCCACTTGGGCTTCATCTCACACCTTTATCAGCCACTATAAAATAGATGTTGTCTCCCGAGGTAGGGCGTCCTTTGGCTCTGCGGTGCTCCGGAATATCCTTCCATGAAGGCCACCCAAGATTTAGGTAGCTGGGGACTCTGTCCCAAAGGGTGCTGACAAATGAAGTCCCTACTTCAGATTAAGAAGTTATGTACTCACCATAACGTTCCATCTGAGTAGGTATCTTCATTTGTCTGCAACCATCCCCCCCTCCTTCCCCCTGACCAAAATGATCGTTCTTGTGGTTATTAGCATCTGTTCCCTTTGGGACACTTTTATCAGCTGTGCTATGGGGCAAACTGATCTGAGGTCAGTCAGGGTAGGCAGGGGATTATGGGTAAGGGGAGGAGCTAGGAGCACGGATGTATGCTATGATAGAAGTTGCTGGCTCGGATCCGAGATCGGATCCGTATCCCAAAGGTTGCAGACAAATGAAGATACCTACTCAGATGGAACGTTATGGTGAGTACATAACTTCTTTTTGTAACCTGATGAAGAAGGTTCTCTCACCTACTTCAGCTTGCCTTGCTGTAGTAAGTAACCAGGGAATAATAATTCCTTAGATCACACGAAAGAAGTGGCAAACGGAACAAAACCGGGATATGGCATGGGCTTGAAATATCCACAGTAAGCGCTTTCGGCAGAGAAAATAACTCCGCCTTCATCAGACTGTAACAAAAATCATTACGAACAACATTAATTATATAAACTTTTTAAAAACTCAACAATCCAATAGAAATCTCTTAACAATTAATTCAAAATTTGTTTTAAACGCACAGAACCATCTTTTTCCTTAAAAACATTAATGCTGATTTTTCTATCAACAAAAAAACATATAAGTAAACACAAAGAATAATATTAATGAAAAAATGAAATAACAATAATAAAAAAGCTGTATGTCTATATAAATATCTATTCATGTGTGTACATATATATGGATGTATAAACAGATTTAATATCATATGTTGAATGTTAAATAAAATCAGAATACACCAGCAAAATCGGAGAGAGGGTCGATGTACACATCTATAATATTTGATTGTAATTATTTGTGTGTGCCCCACATATTCGGGCCACCAAAATAAATTTCTTAAAAGAATTTCTTAAAAAGCAATCTCTTTAAAAAGTAGAAAAAGAAAAATCTCTTTAAAAAGGATTTTCTTAAACCAAGAATTTCGTAAAAAATGAGAGTTTCTTAAAAAAGAAGAATTTCTTAAGAAAGAAAGAGGAAGAAGAACACAAGCTTTCATTTTATGTGTATAATGTAGATCTTGGTATTGTTAACATATATATTCTTATTAACTTATAAAAATCTAATTTGGCCTTTGATCCTTCTTAATTGACAATTTATAAATAAATTATTTACAAATAATTTATTATTATATGTTTATCTTTTACCTTTTAAAAACTTTTTAATATATATTTATGTAAATATGTATATATTTATCTTTTTAAGGCTTTTAACTTGAGTATGCATTTTATTGAAATTGCCTCATTCAATCCTGGGGGAACATATGCAGTAGTTCTTATCTGCCAGAGTAGTTCTTGCTCTTCTAACCATAATTGCCAATGGCCCCCTCTAAGGGTGGGGACAACTTGTTGTATAACTGTAAATACAAAAGAGTGATCTGGATGTGAACTGATGTGTTTTGCCAAAGCATTCGTCAAGTCCAATCAATCCAATCAATTCCTTAGATCAGTCAGTAAAATATAATGAGATTATTTTAAGCACTGTTTATCTGTATCTGTGTGAATCTGTTTGTCTGTGTTATTTTAATATTTCCTGTGAGTGAAACTCTGGTGTTTATTATAAGTAGATATTTGTTATTTTCATTTTCTTTTATTAGTTATTAGTTATTATTAAATATATTTAAATGTTTCATTGTGGCTGGTCTTTCGGAGAATATTTTAACCTTGAGAGTACTTATATCTATTGGTGATATTATGGCCACTCCTGGAAGCCTAACTGCATTGGCCAAACACTGTCATTTGTATTAATATTAATTTCACTCAGTATAATTGGTTACCCTTGTAAGAGTCTTAGAGTAGCTGGCTTTGAGGTGTCTGGTGGCAGTGTCACTACCTTATAGTCTGGGCAGAAGGGGGCATAGCTAGTAAATTTGTGTCAGCCTTTCCCAGGTGTGTGTGCGCCCATGTATGTGTGTGTGTGTGTGTGTGTGTGTGTGTGTGTGTTTGTGTCAGCTACTTGGAGCAGGGACACACAGCACTGGTTTCACAAAGAGGGTGCTGGAGGACCTGGCTTGGACACTCAGCTGAGGACTCAACCCTACAGCTGTGCCAGTGGGGACTCTTACTGGGGAAGGAGACAGATAGAGAAACCCAGATCCCAGACTGAGTGGGTTCCCTTTCTGCTCTTAAGGGAAATTGTGCTTGATGCAGAGTTGCATGTGGAAATACTGGGTGTATCCATTTTTGTTACAAATGAATGTCCCTCTCCAGTGCCAGTGGTGAGGATTTAGGCTCTTTGATTATTGCCCAGAGTGGGGACATCACAGGCTGCCTTTTCCAATTTCCACAGAGGCTTTGAGTCTTTAATCTTGTTAGAGATGTACAGTGCTTTTCTTAAATGCATTTTCTTGTTGTGGCCTTTGCTATGATAAGTAATAATCCCTTGGAACATCTATATAAAGTGACACTGGCTTCTGTAAACAAATTCAGCAGAGTTTAAATTTCTTTTCTGGAAAGCTATTTTCCTTGTGGCAATTATATCAGCCAGCAGGATTTTGGTATTACAGGTAGTGTCTGTTGAGCTCCCTTATTTGGTGTTCCTTAAAGACAGACCGTTCCTGCATACTAACCCTTTTTATGGTAAAGTAACCACAAAGTCTAACTTAACAAAAACATTCGCTTATCGTTTTTTTTTTCCATCTTGTTCATATTCTGCAGAGTATTTGTTTCTTTATGGCGATGTGCACCATCAACTGCAGCTGTCTTTACCACTGACTGCACTGGTGATCTGCCTGTTAGTCCACATTATATCTTATCACTTTCCCCTCACCTATAACAAGCTTTCCACTGCAACAAATCAAAACATTACTTCTCATGGCCCCTACATTTAACCACACAACAAACATTTTGTGTTTCAAAAGGCAAATGTCTAAAAGACTACTTTCAGTATCAGAAGCTACACACACAATATAAAACAAGATGCAAATGTCTCCTAAAAACACATTCCTCCCTACTTTTAAAACTAAGCAGACGTTCACCACAACCCCTACTCATGTAACCACCTCTGCAGTATAAGAGCATCAGATAGTACAGTTTACGCCACCACCACCTGTACCACACATTCAACAAATCTCAGTGACCATTACCTCTGTCATTTAAATCTCAGTAATGTTTCTAACAAAGTCCACTCCTAGTTAGCCTTGCACTCACTGGGCATAATGGTGGCAACTGAAAACCTGGCTAAAATTCGACATAAAAGATGAGGAAATCCTTCCCCTAGGTTGTAATTTGCTTGGAACAGGCAGAATAAACAAAAAAGCAAGTTGAGTAGCTAACATTCACAAGAATACATTTCAACTAGCTCTCGTCTCCACAGCCGTAACAAAAGTAATAGTGCCAAGATTAACATACATCTCAGATCAAACTAAGCAATAATAAACGCTAATTCATAGCAGGCATCTACGTACCACCTGGAGACTTTATCTCCACTTTTGAAGAATTTGTCAATTGGAAGTCCACCAACATCCATATGAGATAATTGTCATGGGAGATGTAAACGCATACTAGCTTCTCATGATCTCTACAAACCCCATACAATTGTATGGCTTCACCCAGCTAATTGCAATACCTACTAGGTGTAACAAAAACTCGGAGAGACTCTATATTGGACTGAATCCTCAACTAATCCTCTAACAAGAGAGCTTACTGTAGTGCCCTCCCTAACATTCTCAGTGCCCATCTCCCCATCTTTGCAGTTAGTACCCAACACACTTAGAAAAAACAAATTACATTAACTGAGTAAGAAATTTGTTCAAATCCATAAAGAACAATTCAGTAATGCCATCAAACATTATAACTGGAACCCTCTCAGGACTCTCCTCTTAGATGACACAGTCTTAGAGTTCATCCAAGTCTTCCTGAACATTCTAAATGAACAATCCCCATTTAGAGAAAAAAAGAGTAAAGTCCAATATTGCACCCTGACTGTCCAGGAAATACTAAACAACTTATAAGGCAGAGAGATATTGCTTGGAAAATCTGAATACTTAATAAAGACTGCTACCAACCTACAAAATTATAAATGCCGTAGAAACCAAGCAAAAATACAAGTCGAGTTTAACAAAATAAACTATAACCCGTCTTCAAGACACACACCAGTAAACCCCCAAAAGCCTTCTGATCAACCATAAACAATCTGTTAAGCCCTAGACAACCTATAACCTACCTAGGGGTGGCTTGTGGTACTGGTTACTGGTCTGCAGCCCCTCCATCTGTTTTAAAAAATAAACTATACAATACAGGGAAATTAGTATTTCAGAACAAGCATGCTGATTCCACAATACAGTGTGTCTGTTGCAAATCAAGCAGAACCTAACAGAAAAAAGTAATGCCACTGATGACTTCTTTTAAACAGCTGGACTTTGTATTAACAAATGCAACAACTGTTCTGTCATATTTTAGGATGGACAAGGCAAAATACGAGGAAAGTCAAGGACAAACCAGAGAGAGAACCCTGCATCAGCACTAAACTGATGTACTGTGTCAGCATGCTGACATAGATGCCATACAAACGACATGCTCAGTACATTACATTTGACTACATAATAGCAATAGTCCACTCATGTTTGTGGGTATATCAGGATTTACCTATGGCTGGCTTTGTTTAGTCATGCTTTCCCTTGTGATATATCCAGATATACCCACGCACAGTCATGGATTATTGCTAAATTGTAATTTAAAGTAGAATGATTAAACATTGAAGACGAACATTAAAAAAAAGATGGGTTGAATGAAGGGTGCATGTGCATTAGGGTGTTTTGTTTTTACTGCCATTTTGCTTGCATGTAGGAAGGTATGTGCTTTATTTAAATGTGTGTGTGTGTGCATTTATAGGTGCTTAGATGCTTTCAACAGTTACTGATTTTCTAGAATGCCTCTGTATTTTTGCCCCATATTTTGGTGTCTTCTTGGAGAAGTTTGTGTTTCTTTGGCTAATCAGTGAACATTGCAGTCACTAAAGATTATTTACATTTGAATTTCAAACTTAGTGACTTTCAAAAAGCATACCAATGCAAAGTCTGTTATTCTAGCAGCTTTCTGATTGTGAAAGGAAAATAGCTTGTCCCTCATCTTGGATTTTTTCCATCATTATTTTTAGGTTTTTTCATTAATTATTGAGCTAAGGGAGAGTTATGTGGAGAGGGATTTTGCATTGGCTTTCACACTGCATTCTGACAGCAGTGAGCTGAGATTAAAACTTCCTGTGTAGCAACTATTTGTGTGTTTATTTATTTGTTTGGCACAAATAAACATTTGAAGTACTGCTCAGTCACAGTCACACAAGTGATTTTAATTGATTGATTGTCATGTTTGTGTATGTGGGAACTGTGTAAATGCACTCAACTGTCCGTGATTTTCAGAATGCCACAGATTTTTTGCTTCCTATTTTGGTCTGTTCCTCATAAAGTTTGCGTTACTTTCTGGTAAATCAGTGGACTTTGCAGTCAATGAATGATGACAGACATTTGAGTTTCTTACTTATTATACAACTCCCCCCAATTAATATTCAAAAACGTGCACGCTGATTGGTCAGCGTGCACGTTGTAAATCAGAGTTGTAGTAATGGAAAAAGGTCCGGTCGCCCGGACTTTTTCCATTACTATAACTCTTTTTCACACTGTTTCGCTATGTTAAACAAGTTTCGGAGATTCTCCGTTGCCTTTTTTAAAGCTGTCTCGCTATGTTAAACCCATTTAACATAGCGAAACAGTTTGTAAAAAGCAATGGAGATCTTGCTTTCTTTGTTGCTTTTTTCAAAACTGTCTCGGTATGTTAAATGAGTTTAACATACCGAGACAGCTTTAAAAAAAGCAAGGATATTCTCCGTTGCTTTTTTTAAAGCTGTCTCACTATGTTAAACCCATTTAACATAGCGAAAACAGTTTGTAAAAAGCAACGGAGATCTTGCTTTCTCCATTGCTTTTGCCCACAGTTGTGATGTACTGCGTAGGCATACGCATGCGCAGTACATCAGAACTGCCGCAGAATACCAGACAGCTGCGGAAGGGCAGCAAGGAGGCATTATACAATGCCATTATTTAAGAAAAGTAATTATTTTTTTTCTTAAATAATATCATTGTATAATAACCACTTCTGTGTGTAATGCTGGATTTACCACGGTTGGCTTTGTTTGGCCACCGGGCCTCGTGACCAAACCACGCCAACCGTGGGTAAATCCAGCATTACCCACACCCAGGCGTGGGTTATTGCTATAATATCCTTCAAAAATAATGCAAAGCCTGTTTTCAAATGAGTTTCTAATTTTATAAAAAATAGTATCTGCCACTGGTTGTGATCCTTTGTCCACCACTATTTTTAGTTTTCTCCTTGATTCTTTTTTTTTTTTTAATGAAAGAGATCTTTATTGAATTATCACTTATGACAAAGGCAATCATACATTTATATAAATGAAAACAAACCATATTGACATTTTCATTTGCAAACATTATACATCACATATAGGGCAGGATTCACGAAGCCTCCGTGTAAGAGATACATGGCTTACACGGAGGCTGCAGTTAAATGGTGTGACGTCAGCATGTCATGCATATGCATGAGGGCATGCTGAATCACACCGAAGGCTAACACGGTCTGTGGAAGACAGTAGGGGGCATGTCCGTAGGCCGAGCCCTGCAAGCGGACACGCCCCCAGAAGAGTAAAATTGCCCAAAGTAAACACCCACGACAGAGGCCATGGAAATGTGAATAAATACAACACAACACATGCCCCCACAGACTATGAACATAAAATATATAAATTAACATGTTATATATTTATTTTAAATCGCAAAGATGTTTGCCCGTGAGTGCGCTCGTTTGCGCGGGCGTGCCCGTAGCTTAGCCACAGTTAGCAGTCAGTGGAAAAGGATATAAGAACTATATAAGCAAAGTAAGCCAAGAAGCAATAGCGTAGTGGTAGAGACGTCGGCTGAAGAGCAGGCATTCATGGTTTGAGCCCCCACAACACCAGTTTTTATTTCCAGTAAAATAAGCAGGAAACAAGTCCCTGACAAACATGTTCACATATAAAATCATAGTTGATGTAAAATGTAATGAAAAAGGATATAAGAACTAAATAAGCAAAGTAAGCCAAGAAGCAATAGCATAGTGGTAGAGACGTCGGCTGAAGAGCAGGCATTCATGGTTTGAGCCCCCACAACACCAGTTTTTATTTCCAGTAAAATAAGCAGGAAACAAGTCCCTGACAAACATGTTCACATATAAAATCATAGTTGATGTAAAATGTAATGAAATAGTCCATTTATTTTGAAGAAATGTGAGATAACAAAATAATAAAAGATGCCAGATGTGCCCATAGCTGAGCTACAGTTTAACAAGGTAAGTTTATCTGCCCGTAGGTGAGCAGTGGTTTAACAGGTGCAAAATGAGTGCCCGTAGGTGAGCAGTGGTTTAACAGGTGCAAAATGAGTGCCCGTAGGTGAGCAGTGGTTTAACACGGTGAAACTGTGTGCCCCTAGCTGATCTGAGCGTAATATGCGTGCTGATAGCCAAATGAGGCATAAACCAGTGTACCCCATTTGCGCGGAGCTGCGCACTGCGCCAACAAGCTAACCGATGGGCAACGTTGAGCAAGCCGTATCAAAACTGCCTTTACACAGACACACCCCTCAGCCTGTCTAGACAGTCATAAAAAATAAAAAGCAGTGGCCAGGTTCAAACCCAGGATACTATGCACCATAGTCAAGGTACTGAACCACTAAGCCATGACAGCAATACCTATAAATGCAGTAATAGCAAATATATAGGAATGAATACAAAGTGGAGCATGACAAAGCAGGTTTTGTGAAGTTGATACAATTCCAAAATGGCCAATCACAGATATGTGCGGGAAAAACGGCATATATAAACCCCATAGGCGGGAATACACAGCATAAATTATTGTAGAACTGACTTGCAGCCAGAATGACAGGAGTAGGTGAGGGTAGTTGCTTTCGAGCGCAGAGGTGGGGCATTGAGGAGTCCAGATACATGGTCTGGCTCCTAGTCCACAATCATGAGGCCCAACTCATGCAGGGCCAGGTCCTGTGGGGAGCATATAGGGCTGAGGCGTGGGACCGGTTGGCTCATGATCTCACCAGTGCCACAGGGATTCCAAGGACTGGTGAGCAGGTTCGTCACCACCATGCGGACCTGAAGAGACGCAAGCAGGACCAATTGAACCTTTGGATCCAGGAGGCCCGGCAAATGCCCAACGCCCCACTACTAAGTTACATGTAATTATGTATGTAAGAAATTAAACTAGCTGATATTTTGGAGATGTGTATTCCAATACTACTTCATTTATATTACAGCTGCAGGTGTCCGTTCTGCGAACCGCAGAGCCTATGGCGATAGGCTGGTGCGTTGCCACCAGGCAGGTCAGTAATCCTCTCCCAGTAACTGTAAAGAAATATATAAGTATGACAGTTAGCAAAAGAGTGCAGTGTAGTCACTAAGTAATAGAATGTGCAAGTAACAGTGTAAGAGTGTTTGCAAGTATTGCTTGATAACAAAAGTGTGTTGCAGTCTGTAATGCAAACTGAAAAATGAAAATGTCTGAAATAAAGTGTGAAATAAAGATGCCCCACCTGTAATGTAATAGTACACAACCTGCAGCAGGCTGAAAAGTACAGCTGCAGAAGATGAGCAAATCACATGTGTGAAATATACCCATGTTGAAATACTGAAACATGACAGAAGTGAGACTGCTGGAAAGGATTGTAATAACTACAGGTAAAACATGTCAATAAAGCCTAGAAGTAAGTACCATCCTGAATAGTAAAATGAAAACAAGTGAGAGAGTGTGAGAAAGTGTTATGAATCCACCAATAAAGTAGTAATAACCCCTGAATAAAGTATACTGCAGTCAGTACAGAATGAAATGCATGTGAGAAGCAAAACCAAACATCGAAATCTGTTCAAAGTGTTGCTGCAGCTGGAATGTGTATCCCAAAATCTGGATATGTTGCTCTGTCTGCAATATGCAGATAGTATGATTGTCTGACATACCAAACATCCACAGTTGTCTATAGCTATATAAAGCAAATGTAGCAGGATGATGTAGCTGAACAAAGCCAGATATGAATGTGTATGAAGAACAATAAAATGTATATTTATGTAGCAGTAACAGTCCTATCACCAAATTGAAGTAGTTACCATATAGGAAACTGTAGTTAGAACAGTAGTGCGTATATATGTGCAGCTATTAGAAATGTACAGCATATGTATTGGTATTCGAAGATGTTAATATTATTTTCTTCACCCCACCCTATAACCACATATAACCCATTCCATGTGAAAATGGTATGTGCAATCACAATTAACACCCCTGGACATTTGTCCTGTTGGGTCATAAATATTTGCATGTCCGTTGATGCATCTGCCCTGTTCATACATCCAAACCTGATGGCCTGTTGCCATCAATCAACCCTGCATGTTGTTGGACTGTGTATTGCTGTTCAAATTATGCATGTGTTATGCTCGCTGTTCAATGGTGTGAATATCTGGGTGTTTGGTTAATGGGAATACTAATGCATGCTGTTACAACTAATTGTGAATGGTATTATATGTTACTAACCCAAACTGTCATGACATAATGCAAAACATAGGACGACAGGGAAGGTGGGTTCCAGCGGACCCACCTCTCCCACCTCAGCTGGCGAGTGCACCTGACACTAGTGCCCAGTTTGGACCCTCCTCCGGTGGCCCTGTGCCACCTGCGGGTGGAAGCGCTGCAGGGGATGGGGCTCGACCTCCTCTGCAAGTGTGGCCGGAGGAGAACCACCACTCACCCTCCGTAGCGTCTGGACTGTGGTGCGTAGGGAGATCCAGGACTCTGTTCTTGGGCCCCTATGCCAGCTTGAGGCACAGGTGGCACAACTTACAGGTATGCCTGTTGCCCGGCTGACACAGCACCCAGCACAGCCCCGTCCTGGGCAGTGAAGGAACAGTGGCAACTGCCCATGGGTGGGGATATCAGTTCCACTGTTGCCATCTGTGGGCTCATGGGCTCTGGATATCCAAACATCTGTCCCCGTCAATTGTGTAACCCCCCCCACACGTGTCATACACCGCCCCTGTATGCGTCTTGTTTGTCTTGTCTGTTGACCTACCCAACCTACCTCCCCAGCTATACCGACTTCCTTCACCTGACATACCACTCTCACATGAAAAAAAAAAAAAAAAAAAGGCACTCTGTACCCACAAAAAAATTACGCCCCATACATAGCTGCCCGTTCCGCACACATGTCTGCTGGACATGGAAACTATCAATTACAATTGTCTGTACAACAAGTATTATTGTTGTCCTGACACCTCTCTCAAGGGTGGAAGGTTTCAAATGTCACACCAAATTACATACATATGCACAGCTGTTGCTGATGAAGAAATGGGCAGCTATGGGCCTTACCTACATCCCCTCTGCAAATCCCAAGCTTGTTTCCCTACTGTCTTACCCTCTTTGTGACCCCTTTTTCACCACTTTCCTGTCTCCCCATTTTCATTTCTTTCAAAGAAAATAGCGCGGGTGTGCGCCAGAGTAAGCACTGTTAAGCGGTTGTAAGCGGGTGTGCGCGGAGCTGAACGTCAGTGCGCATGCGTGAGCTCCGCGCAAACCAGCGCTAACCCGGTTACAACTGCTTAAAAGTGCCTTAGTCACTCTGATTGACAGGTCCTGTAGTCAGTTCAAAAGCAAAATAAAATCCCACTGTCAGTCCCAAACCCAGGACCTTGGAAACAGTAGTCTGCATGACCTACCACTAAGCCATGACTCTTATACAAGAACATTGTGCTAAAATAAATATATCATGTAATAGTAGGAATGAATGTAAAGGGAATATAGGATGTGTAGTACACAAAGCATGTCATTTAGAAATACTGTCAAAACTAGTGGATTTCCATAATAGTAGTTTGTGAACAGAAACAGCCATGCTAGTTGGTAGCTAGTAGGTAATAATGTCAGTTAATGTACATATATAAATGTATGTATATTTACATATATATATATATATATATATATATATATATATATATATATATAGTTGTAGGTGTCATTGTGCATACACACTTACTACAGGGAACAGGAGAGAGGAATGGAGAAATGTGAATCTACAACACAGCCTGAATCATGAGAGAGATACTAACCTTTACACTCACAGAACAGTGTCCACAGCATACCAGCATGGTCCCGCCTTACAATCTGAAAGGGCAACGCCTATCTCACATACCCTTTTATAGCACTGTCCTGAAATCACAGTGAGAACTGCAATCAGTACACAAATGGCTGCATGCAATTAGCAAATGCTGGCTTACAATTGGTGCAGAGGCCATCACATGGACTTATGCAGATACCTACAAAAGCATCCTGTACTAACACTCCACACATGCAATACGTTCATTGCACTGTCTGGAGGCAGACAGAGAGAGAGAGACAGACAGAGACAGAGAGTGAGAGAAAAAAAAAATACACACGGTACACACACTGAGTCTAAGCTGTCAGCAGTGGCAGTAGCAAGCCGTGCCAGCAGCAGCAGGAAGCAGAAGTAGTGGTAACACAACCAGCTGCGACAAACACAGGTAATGTAAAGTAGCAGGTTAATAGTCTGCATACTGTGAACCCTCCAAATGTGTCATAGGTCTGTATCTATAGGTATGTCCATGTCATATGCTGTGTGCACGTAATTCCACCAAAAGGGGATGACTATACATTACATGTCAGTCAATGTTAGGCCATGATCCTGGCAGCAGTTTTCTGTTGCAGTGAGGCCCGTCTGTAGGATGTGTGTGTCAGCTGGTGTAATGACTATGGCGCATAGCTAGCAGTCATCTGGGAACTTTGTCACCCACAACCCGCACATGTTCGCTTCTACATCTGAGAAATAAATGCCAAACAAGAGGGGTCCTAGGACAGAGGCCTGTGGGATACCACATGTGACTGGCATTGAGTCTGACATGGCTCCTACAATATCGATATTATGGATCCTGTATGTCAACCAGTGTGCAACCCATCATGTGACATATGTAGTAACATGTAAGCTAATGAGCTTGTTTATGATGCCTGAGTGGAGTACTGTGTTGAAGGCCTTAGGCAAGTCCAGGTAGGCTCTAGGGATTGCGTTGCCCTCAGCAATGGCTGTAGTGACTGTTTTGAAAGGTCAACCAGGTTCAAAAGGCAGGATCAGCCCATCACAAAGGCAAACTGGCCGGGAACAAGTGTCTGCAGGTACCCAGTATTGCTGTATATGCGTCCCATACTGAATCATTCCATAGCTTAGCAGACCAGGCCGGTTATGCTTATGGTGCGGTAGTTCCCAGGGTCAGTAGAGGTGCCTCCTTAGTGGTGTGGGACCACTGTTGCTGTATGCCAGTGTTCAGGTACATATCCTGTAGTATGGCCAAGGTTAAAGATCAGTCTTATATGCGGTTGTATGTCCTCTTGGAGTGCACGTAGCACACATCCAGGGATACCATCAGGTCACAGTGATGCTGTGTTTTCTGCTTTGCTGAGGGCGGCCCTCACCTGGACATGTGAAATGATAGGGAGGTTACATTCAGCTGTGATAAGTATTTCTACTTGTGGGGGAGAAGGAGGGGGGATACGTGCACCGAACCTGTCTGCAAGAATGTTGCCAATATCTGTGTGTTTGGTGAATGTTAAGTAGGTGTGTATTAACTCGGAGCATATCTGAGGCGTTTGGTCCATATGTGTAACATAACTGAAGAAGGCCTTGTGGTTATCTATAGCGTATGTGGCCATTTCCCTCCCAGAGAATGCCATGGCTGTTGTTATGAGAGACCGTAGCGTATTACCAGTGCTGACCACAGATGCCTTCCCTTAATGTGAATCTGCTCTGTCCTGCAGTAGCCTCCTGCTATTGTTATACAATCTGCCTCTGGCTGGGGTCCACCGGACAGGATGCCTAACCTTTGTGCATAGGGTCTGGGTTAGAAATTTGTGTGCAAGTTCCATGCAATCTGCGGGATGTCCGTGGTAAGCATTCGCAAAGGGGTCAGCAGTGTGGGTTGTGGCTTCCACTGGCCCAGTGGGCTGCTTGGATACCATCTCAGTCCTAACAAGTGAATAACTGTCTAATCACATACGTATCAAAGTAGTCTACTGTGCTGGTGGTGGTGGTGGGATATGTATATCCAGGCCGAGTAACTTGTCCAGATCACACTAGTGGATGGCGTTCCACATACAGTACCTTGGTATGAACCCCCAGAGTGAGGTTGTGCATTGGACCTGTCGCAGTGTGCTGACCGATGGGGCATGCTACTATGTTGTATGGAATGTGGCAGGTATTGTTGCACAGGTGTTGGCTGAGCACTGATATCTGGCCATGTACTTGTGTATCCACCAAGAGACACACACATGCTACATATGGGAGTAGTAGTATATCACTACAGTTGAGTATCATGTATAGTATGTGTGCCATATATTGCTGACATAGTCTGCTGATATCCTGTTTGTGTTCTCTTCCAGGGAGATGGCGCGTCAGCGTAATCCCGCCTACTCTGCAGCGGAAGATGAGGAGATACACCAGTGCCTGGTGCGGGATTATGACATACTGTTTTCCCGCACCATTCAGAATCAACAGGAGAGGGCTGCACTGTGGCAAGACCTTGTCCGTAGGGTAAATGACATTGGCACGCATAATAGGACATTTGAGCAGGTACGACATCACTGCAGTGATTTAATCAGAAATGTCCATCAGCGTGCGTCGGATATCCACAGGCAACAGGTTGCCACAGGAGGTGGGGTGGCCACACATCCCCCCCTCACCAGACTGGAGGGGCTACTCCTAAGTGTTGTGGCTCCAGCCCCGGAACAGCAACAGCAATACACCTGCATCATGATGGAGGCTGGATCCACACAGCAGCATGACATGGAATGTGCAGGTAATATGCCATATGTACACTTGACTGTTCTGTACACTGTTAGTCTATGCATGTGTAAGGTGTGTCCGTGGTATGTAGCTGTCAACATAGTATGTAATTGTGCAGGTGTGATATTGGCAATATCAGCAGCTGACGTGTGAAAGGCAACTGATGTACTACTGCACTGTATCATATGCAGTATCAATGGCACAGTTGTGCCCACTGACATTAGTCTCCTCATTTCTGCAGGTCCCTCCGGTGTTACAGCAAGGCAGGCCATCCATGCTCATGAGTGTGTTTAACAATACCTATAATAGTCCTGATAGTGCTAGTAATACTAGTGTAACTCAGTAGTGCTCTGTGTGTATACTGCGGGGTGTGCATGTGTGCATATGTGCCTGTGTCCACGTGTGCATGTGTGCCTGTGTCCACATGTGCCTGTGTCCACGTGTGCCTGTGTGCCTGTGTCCATGTGTGCCTGTGTCCATGTGTGCCTGTGTGCATGTGTGCATGTGTCCACGTGTGCATGTGTGCATAAGTGCATCACTGGTAACATTGTGTGGACACTGTAAACTGTGTTTCCTGTCTTCCTCCCACAGGTTCTGGTGCTGCTCTGGTGTCCTGCAGCAGGGAACCTGAATCTGGTGCCACAGGTACTGGTAATGATGATATCTGTGTAATGGCACAGGAAGGTGTGTCAGGGTCCACCATTGGTCAGCCAATTGACAGTACACAGCTGATAACCCCATCATTGTGCACAGTCATCCTGCCAGTACATCCTTTGTCACCATTGTCCCTAGGTGATGGACAGGATACAGTGGGCATTGACCAGGGTAATGTGATATCTGTGGCACATGCTTCCCCACACAGCAGCCATGGGCAGGGTCCTGTGATGGTACCACACAGACAGTTGCCCATGGGTTCTCGTGGGAGCATCCGTGGGCATACTGCCTCTGGCAGACGTGCCCAAAGAGGTCTGTCAACCTCAGCTATGTTTCGGGCTGTCATGCAGGCACAGTCGCGTATGGAAAGGTACACCAGACAGGGTCTGAGGGAGCTGAGAGCGTGTCGCACAGCCATGACTGACAGTATACGTGACATTGCGGATGCTATCCGTAATTTCACCGATGTCATAGACAGATGTTGTGGGGACATATTACAGCAGTTCCACAACCACATGTCCATGAGCCAGGGCAATGGTAGGCGGTTGCGGTGTCAACGTGGCCATATGCCAGCAGCAGCTGGCAGTCGGCGCGGACGACAACAGGCCCGCGCACGCCCACATAGTGCCAGCAGCAGCCCCAGCAATGCTGGGTCTGTGCTGTCATCGGAATGCCCCTGGAGACCACGTGCACGTGGCTCTGGACAGTCCCAACAGGGACCTGTGTCCAGTCAACACACTCCCGCTTCTGATGACAGTACCCAGTCTGGCTTAGTACCGGATACGGTCCGTAGCACCCCTGCCAGGCACAGGTACCGTGTCCGTGCCCACAAACACTGTTGACCTGTATGACCTGCCAGGTGCAGTCTGTGGCTGTCCACAAGCCCCTGTATATGGCAGCCATGAGGTGGAACTGTGTGCGTGCATACACACATGCGAAATGTTAACACCTAGGGCTACCACATACACGCACACACTGCACCAACAGTGCCCCACCCTGTACTGCTGTCCCTCACCAACACACATACACACACATGTCAATTGGTGGTATCAGTGGCAGACTCAGGCATACCTAATTCACACCCTGTGCATATGATGAAACTGTGCCACCCCCTGCAATCTCCAACATCAGTGCAGGTACAGGTAAACATGTTGCTGATGCACAGGGTGACTACATAGAAGTGTATTAGTAGTATCATGTTGGTAACAGTACAGTGTGCTGATATGACTGTGTGTATATCCCAGCATGCCTGATGCAGTAACCGTATGACTGTCCTGAATTGTTATCTGCACCCATAGTACGTACCAAAGTGTACAGCTGCACATTATTGCATACCGGTGGTAAAGGATGTCAACAGATAGCCACATACATGGGTAGCACAGGGGGGAAGCTAATGCAAGTAGTGATACGCAATGATGGACATGTACAGTTATGGTGGCAAGTTGCCCACAACGACTATGCAATGTGGATGTTTGCGCATGTTGATATGTGTGCAGTACCAATGTAATCCAAATCACAGTTAACTGTGACATAATATCACTTCTACCATGGGCATCTGCGCTGTGCATTCCTGGGTACATGTTGATAGTGCCCACATATTTGCACTGTAACCTACTGTTAGTGTTACCCCTTCTTTGTTGTACAATGGACTACTTCCAGCCCTGCTTACTGTAGCTTTATTTCCATTAATGTTTGCTTGGGGTTTCCTGCAACACTGCTTCCACCTGCAATGCCGAGTTACAGTGCTTCTGTGGACTCCTAGTGACATCTGCATAGCGTACGATATATATGTCAAGTTTACACATGACAGAACGTCACTGTCTGTCCTGTTTGCATGTACGTTGCCTGTGACACATTGCACATGTCTTACCTGGCATTTTCCCACGTGTGCAGTCATATATGCCAGTGCTATGAAACAGTAGCAGTACACCCACACATACACACCTTCAGTATATTGTTCACCATTGGACCTATGTGTTGGTAATCACCATGGCAATCACACTACTACGGTAGCATGTGCAAAGGTAACCTGTGAATCACCTCTATGGTCCAGTTGTGGTTTATGTGAGGCATGTGGCAATGTCACAGCTGCCACATGTATGCAGACAACCATCACCCTTGGCCAGGAACGTACAACACAGGGTGGGAGGTTGGCGTAATGGTTAAGGTGCTTACCTTTGAAACACAAGGTGCAGGGTTTGATTCTGTCATGGGGTAATTGGCTAGGCTTAAAATGGCCCGCAAGGGAAGTTAGCCTAGTACTAACCTATGAACCTATAATGTGTGGGATGCCACCACATAGCCAATCTGGGGACTGAGCACTCTGAACCCAGTAATGCCATACCCTGTCAGGTGGCATGTCATACTACAGTGACTACAACACCAGTCAGACATAGACACGCACTGACAGCAATCTGAACACACTGAGGCATACTTGGAGACTCAGAATAGCATCCTGCCTGAGCATCACACACCTCCGCAGCTGGCAAATAGGCATACGTTGCGTCAGAACAGAGCACATGCCACACATGGCACACACATCCCGTGTGCCACACACTCAGAGCCTGTAGGGCTACACAACACACCTGCTACAGATGTGTCAGGTACCTCTCTTGGCCGCTGCAGTGGGGTCCCGCTCAACAGGCTGTACATGGTGAAGGTCACAGTGATATGCCTCTGGGGCACTATGGTCCACCACAAAACACATGCATACAGGTCAGTCAGAGGCATGGACACATATGACTCAGTCAGAGACCATGCCACTGTGGATGACCTGAGACATACCTCCCTGGACTACATGATAGGGAACATAGAAGGGATCTCTCAGCATGTGGCACAGGCCAGTATGAGCCTGATCTTGGTTGCCATCATACCCTCACCAGGTATGCTACCACTATATGTAGGAAGGGTGTTCTATGTCTACATTCTGCTCAATCTCCAGTGTCATTTATAGGGTATCCACTGGCTGTCAATGTGTGCTCACATGCTAGGGAAGCCACAATGATTTGCGAGGGCCAGCCTGCACGTGACACCCATGGCCCAATGTATATTGGCGAAGCCCCTTGATACACACATACTGCCTTATGCTGCAGGACACGGATTACATAGCCACCTCCGCGAGTATCACACAGGATAGGACACTAACAGTGATGCTACACAACACCAGCAGTGTACACCGCAAGATGCATGCATCAGACACTGTCCTCAGCACGGTGAACTGCAATGTCTGTGCAGTACCAGAGTCCTGATTCATGGCTCACAGGTGCAACCCATCACTGCCAGGTTATACCTCATACCATGCCTGTCGTCCCCTACACATGTAACACACGTGGACAGGGGGGGTGGTATCCCAAGGCACCACAGATACACACACCTCCAGGTTGTTGGCACAGCACAAAGCATCAGGGCCTATTCATGTGCAGCTAACAGTGTGTCGGACTGCCGTCTGGTTCATAGCCTGGCACACACAACCCTCCCATACACAGGGAACCCACCTATCCTCCATAACAACACTGGCAATATGACAGTCTCAAGAACTGTCTTTATATGGCTGGACTGCATCCAGCCAAACATTGTGCGTGAGCATTACTGTAGCTACAACACACTAGTTGAAGGGTTCCCAGCATGTGGTCACTGAATTACAGTGGAATGACATGTTACCACTCCCACAACAGGTGGGAACATGCAGCACCTATACATCGACTACATGTAGACTATATGGCCCAGACCAGATGTGTATCCCCTGCTGTAGGTATTTTACCATATACAACCCACACTGTATAGACACATACCGCGTGCGGCCCCTGCACAGTAAGACACAGTCATATTGTTATGCATTGCAAATACCATTTATCCACTCGAGGCACGTGTCAGACATGGTAACTACTGCAGGTCACAGGTATTTATGTGTATGTGTCACACACATACATCATGTGTGCATTGCCATTGCTGGTTTAGGCAATGGCATGCATTGTTATGCACAAAGACCCACACAAGGTCATAATGTGTGACACAACCACACGTGGCAGTTGTGGGTTACCAAAACATACCTATCTGTACTCTGACAATGGTAATAGACCCAGTAGCAGAGGGCACTATTGGCATTACTGGCCAACTAGCCCTGTTTGGCTGTGCTGATAGTGTGGTGACATCCCCTGTGTTTACTGGGGGAATATGCAGCATCTGGTGTATTGTAGTATTTAATCCAAGGAAAAGTAAAATATACCAGTAACACCAAGGTTCCGGTCTGGCAAACAAAAATCAGCTCTTTATTTCCAAAGATACGTTAAAATCCACAAAGTATGAGCGCTTTCGTCTGCTCAAGGCAGACTTCTTCAGAATAATAAATCAATGGTGCCCCCAGTTTTTATACATTTCCTTAAACAAACAATTATTCAATAACAATTAATTAATCAATTAAATATATCTTGATTGAAACAACAGCATTTCTGAAAATTTTGTGGAATAACTTTTTGTTCTTTTGACATTCATTATGTAAACCACTTGAAGTGCAACTACACAAATAAGCTCATAACATTCATTCCATTCATCCCAAAAAAAGTTTATGAATGTTTAAATATTAAAAAGTTTGTTAAAAAATTATTATGACAATAAAATAAATACATAAATAAATAGTTGAATAAATAAATAAATGCATTGTTTTATTTAACTACTATTGTAAATATGTGCGATATCAAAATATAAATATGTGAGTTAAAAATGGTTGATTATAATCAATCAATTTAATAAACATTGTTTTTAGATAATAAAAATTCATAATAATGTTGGTTTTAAAACCATATCTGTATTTAAAAATCTAAGTTTAAAAAGATTGTTTGAATCAATATTCCAGTGGTATTATATTTTAATTTGTGTTTTTATTGTTGTTATTTAATCTGTAAAAGTTTATAACTCAATTCTGCAAGAAATATTCCATAACATTTTATACCGGTGTATACATTGTTTAATAAAAGTCAAACAGTTCCTGCTTTATCAATTAGAATAGCTTTAATGTTAATATATTCGTTGAGACGGTCTGGACACACTCCACACTCCACGCACACTGGGCAGTTGCAGGATTCAAACCCCTACCTAACTATGTTATGACATTCGTGACAGACGCATTAGCAGAGCGCGCTGTTCGAATTACTGGGAGGGTTCCCTTCTCCTGCTGTACTTATAGGGTGCTGACATCATCCGTGCTTAGCTAGGGGAATGTGCATCCTGTAGAGTGCCTTCACATTTGCCAAAAGGGACATCTCCCTCACACAGACTTGCACACACACTAACCCCCCTCCACACAGACTGGGCAGTTGCAGGATTCAAACCCCTATCTAACTATGTTATGACACTCGTGACAGATGCATTAGCAGAGCGCGCTATTCGAATTACTGGAAGGTTTCCCTTCTCCTGCTGTACTTATAGGGTGCTGACATCATCCGTGCTTAGATAGGGGAATGTGAATCCTGTAGAGTGCCTTCACAGTTGCCAAAAGGGACATCTCCCTCACACAGACTTGCACACACACTAACCCCCCTCCACACACACTGGGCAGTTGCAGGATTCAAATCTCTACCTAACTATGTTATGGCACTCGTAACAGACGCATTAGCAGAGCGTGCTATTCAAATTACTGGGAGGTTTCCCTTCTCCTGCTGTACTTACAGGGTGCTGACATCATCCGTGCTTAGATAGGGGAATGTGCATCCTGTAGAGTGCCTTCACAGTTGCCAAAAGGGACATCTCCCTCACACAGACTTGCACACACATCAACCCCGCTCACCCACACACACACACACACACACACACACACACACACACACACACACACACACACTCACACTCACACTGAGCAATTGCATGGCTTGAACTCCTACCTACGTTATGACACTTGAGGGTGACGCATTAGCAGAGCGCGCTAACCGAATTACTGGGCATCTGGTCTGCACCTGCAGTATTTATAGGGTGCTGACATCTTTATTTCTACAGAGGTATGTACATCTAGTACTACCTGTCAGGTGGGGGATAGCATATATATGCATTTGCAGCCACCTGCGTCAGGGTCAGATATGCACATCGCACTGGCAGGTTATGTTCTATACCATGCTTCGTGACCACAGGACCTGTAACACACAACACAACCAGTCCCAGAACACCATACCCACATCCAGGACACACACTTAGCTTCCCTGGGAACAGTGCCGGGATATGCAGGTGTTCACATACACCATTCCAGTTGTTAACATCAGGTACAGGCATATTGTGTGTGAGAACTACTCAGGCCTCTACCACTTTACCCTACAGCCACTACAATTTGTGGGTCCATGTGCTATGGCAGAACCACACACCACAGCCACATGGGGGAATACATATTTCACCTGTCCATCTGCAACATGGGTACTCACTGTTCCACACCAGAGGTAGACCACCATTGTTGATATCTGACCATACCCACCTTTCCCTGGACATCCACATCCCATCCCCACACCCAGGCAAGGTTGTCACTGCACACAAACTGTATTTAGCACAAGCAGACTCTACACTTGTGAAGACTGGGGTGGACAACTTCAAAGGACCCATGATGGGGGACTATACTGGCCACTCAGCATAATCCTTGACAATTGCATTCTATGAGCATGTGTATGGTTTGCATTGATCATGCTATCCCACATATACCCATGACTGCTCCACAACAAGACACCTGTCAGGTGTACACCAGCCATATATGAGCCGTCCAACAGACAGAGTGAGCTAATACATTGCAGAGCTGTAGCCCACAGAGGGAGGAAATCTGTGAACAGTTCCGGCACGACACTTCATTCCCACATAATCATCACAACCCAGTGTTGACAGTGGAATTGTCCAGACAATGCAGATAGGGCTCCCCTCAGTCTGTTATTGACGGCCACTTACTGTAAGAGATCCTCAGCAACCCTCTTCCAGCACACACCAACAACATGGCTGTGGCTTAGCACATTCAAACCCTGGGATCTCCACTGTGCCCCTGCTTGACAGAGGCACAGCTCACTAGCCTCACACGTTGCCTTATGTGACCTACTTTACAGTGGCACAGTAGCCTACTGTACTGGGGATGCAGATGCCAAGCACACTTTGGCTAAGCTGTCATTCCCTAGGGCAACAAGCCTAGTATTGACCTCTACACCCATATGTTCAATTGTCAGATGCACAATATTTGTTGTGCTGCTCTACTGTTTGCAGGTCTTTATTGCCATAGCATTCCCTGTTCCTATGACCAACTTGTGTATCTGTGGAAGATGTTTGCATATGACGGCGATCCACTATATCACTTATGTCTCTGTAGTCATTTACTGTGTGCATTGGGCAGATTGCTGTGTTGTGGTTGGTTCCTGGAATGACACGAACAAATACCAGATATGTGTGGCCAACTGCTAAACGGAGATATGGCCTAAGTGTGTGAGCATGCCCAGTTCAGCCTTTCCATGGCATGTTGTCTGACATATGCCTCATTTATCAAAGTGTGCGAGCATGCCCAGTGTGAGCTTTCCATATGTTGCACTCTGAAGTCCACCACATATTTGGGTGTGTGTGAACTTCAACAATATCTCACGTTTATGGTTGTGTGTTGGGTGTCATGTTGTGTACTAACTGACCAACTGCTTCGTGTCTGCCACAACAGGGATTATACTGTGCCTGCAGGGATTGCATGGGATACTTTGCAGACAGTTGTCAACATACTTTCATAATGACCTAACACTGTAGTACCGTATAGTGTACTGGTTCAGTACTTTCACTGTGGTGGACAGTATCCTGGGCTTTACTCCTATCACTGCCTGACATCTTCATAGTGAGCACAGCAGACTGTGTAGGGGCCAGTTGTGCACCTATGACCATGTTGCATTATGTTCAGATATGGACTACCTACACCAGGCTCGTCCAACATTGGTAGTGTATTCCACAACATAGGTGGACATTGGCAAACACTAGTGATGTTCCCTAGGCCATTTCTGATGCTAGTCACAGGGTGTGTTTGTCCTTCGACACACATTGAAACTGGAGTTTGCCATGACATATGTCATGGTTAGTATACTGTGCCTCCATCTACCTCTGACATAACAGTGATACCCAGGGTTAACCTGCCATCTCCCATCCACTCATCGGGATTCCTCTTGAGGGATGTCGATAGGTGACTCTCTGGCTAACCTGTACCGGGAGTTTACTCAAGAGTGGGGGTGCCTTCTGTGTTATGGATCATTCTGTACAGCTTGTCCTATGTATGTCAGTGCTGGGGTTCAGGTCTCTCATGTGCATAGCTCACTGCCATTCAGATTGTACAAGGTGCAGCATGTTCATTGATTCCAGCTTGGACATGGCTTCATACATCAGGCACAGCTTGCCTGTAGCTGGGCAGTATGGCAGTGTGTGGAGCTGCAGTTTGTTTACTGAGGCAACACATGGCTCTTTGCTACTCCTGGTGGGGTACTGTTGTGGACTTTACAGTTGATGTAGGTGTCTGCTGAGGTATATCCCACAGGGGCTATTGTAGTCAATTGTGACGTTGATGAAGGATGACTGCAGAGCCACAGTGACCTCCCCTTATCTACATCTGACAACCTTCATGATTGGGTGGGTATATGGTATGTTTCTGCGAACACTACAGCCACATGTTTGTCCAGTGCAGGATATCTATCACCTTGTGTCCCCAGGTCTCTCATTACATGCTAGGTACGTAATGGGTTAACACCTGTGTGGTAATTTGTGGGCACTTACTGTATATCCATGGTGGTTGTCTATACACAGTTCTGCAATTAGCTTGCTGACATGGCTATGGCTCCAGTTGTCTGTTTGTAGGTGGCCCTTTTGTGGGTTGCTTGTGTCAGCTGGGGGTCGGATATGGTGGGCTGTTTGTACTCCTCTGCATACATGTTCAGTCACAGTCCTTCCATGTTGGCCTATACCTATGGGACATATATACAGAACGGGGGGGTCCCAGGACCAAGCCTTGTGGGATGCCACTCGTATCTGCTTTGTAGTCTGACATGGACGCAGCATGTCTGACCATGTCAGTTCTGTCCTTGGTCTGGTTTGCAACCCCTCTGCTGACATAGGGGTATATATTTAAGCTGGTGAACATATCCATACTGAACTCGGAGGGTATTGTCTAGAAGCATATGCACGGTCCAGCTACGCTGTGTGGACCACATTGCCCTCATCAATGACCTTAATGACTTTCAAATGGGTCAAACATGTTTAGGGGCAGGATCTGCAGTTACGACAGCCACACTGTGTAGGGTCCCGTATCAGTAGGTCCACAATAGCTTTATGTCTGCGGTACATACTGATCCTTTCCATAGCTGTGCAGACCAAGCTTGTCAGGATCCTGGGGTGGTAGTTTGCAGTATCCATTCAGGCAACACCTTTGTTGTGAAGGACCACTGTTGTTGTACACTGCTCTTTGGGTACATATCCTGTGGTAAGGCTGACATTGGGCAGTAGTGTGATTTGGCATTCCATTATTCTTGGAGTCCATGTTGGCCTCAGCCCAGGACACCATCACATACCTTTGCTGCTGTGTGTTTTGTTTTGCAGATGATGGCTGTTATCTGCAATGTCAGGGGACCAGCAGTCTGCTGGGATAGATATTTTGCATTCTGGGGGGGGGGGGGTTGCACTGCACCTGTCAGGTTGTATGTTAGCAATATGTGTGTGTGTTTGGTATGTTGTTTGTAATATCTGTGTGATTCGGAGCATATCTGTGGATTCCCAACATGGTTCCTACCATCAGTTAAGTAAGCCTTGTGATTATCCTTAGTGTCCTGTACAATTTGTATCTTCAGAGGTTCATGGGTTCATACTAGGCTATCCACCCTAGGGCATTAGTAAGCCAAGCCAGAGTGTGTGTGTCTTTCACAGCCCCTTGCTATGTGACTATTATGGCCATTTATGATTTTCTTTACTGTGCCTCTGTCTGGTTGTGACACAGTGAAGACCCCAGTATACATGTACGATCATCCATCCACTTGGCAATATTCCTGTTGAGGGGTGTCAGTGAGGGGCTTTGCCTAACATGGATTGGGATCCTGTTTCTGGGTGTGGGGAGCCTCTGGGTTATGTATCTGTCCCTCCAGCACATCCTATTTCATTATGTGTTGAGGCTGACATCTGTCACTCTCACAGCTCCAATGGCTTTGATTTCCTGTGGTGGAGCATGTCCATTACTCCTGTGTTGGACATGGCCTTGTACAACAGACATACAATGCCTCTGTGTAGGCAGTCTGTGACTGCATTCAGCTGGGGTGTCTACAGCCAGGCAACATATGACATATATTTGACACCCTTTATTCTCTTGGTGGGGTACCTTTGAGGTGTTCCGAACTGCTGCAGGTGTCACGTACGGTACATCCCATATGAGTCATTGTACTAGATTATGGGTCTGATAAGGGAACAGTACAGGGGCACAGTGACCTCTGTTGATGTAGATGTGAATCCTTTCATGATACGGTGTCCAATATCGACAATCTTCCTAGCCACATTGGCATTGTGAGTGTCACATGACAGATTACTGTCAACTTGTGTCCCTAGGTCCCTGATTACTCCTTGCATACATAATGGTTTACCACCTATGTGGTAATTTGTGAGTAAATTGTCTGGTATTTGGTGGGACATTCATACCGTCCAGTGTCTTCAGGATGTCTGGGTGGAGTTCTTGTGTGTGAGAGTGTGGTCTGTCGCATGCTACAGACTGTACAGCAGTTTTGACTACACTTAGGTGCACATGGCTTGTCTCCGCTGCTTTGTGCATTGTCAGTTACCTGGCCGTATGGGTGTCTGTCCTGCATATGGATACTCCCCCTCCTTTGATGTTTTGGTCCAGGTGTTGGGGCCATAACGCATGATATGTGGTATAACCTGGTAGTGCTGGTGTGCTATCAGTAGGCTTGCAGCAGGCTTCTGTCACTGCACAGACATCGATGTTCTCCATACTGGGAAGTGCCTCAGGGGCATGCATATTGCAGTTTACACATCTGGCATTGGTCAGCATTACCCTTATGTTTCTTACCACTTATGTTTTCTAGGGTGGTGGGTAGTCTTTTTGGCCTTGCCTACATACGGCTCTACGGAGGTGGCAAAGGCCTTATCCAGTATCCAGACACCCAGGGGTAACAGGTGCAAGCCATTCCTGGAACAGCAGCATGGCTTGTCATGCATGACATCTCCAGCAGACAGACATTAGACCCTCTTGGACTGACAGCTGTAACTGTGCCACCTGTTAAAGATGATCATTCTGTGTTTGTACTGTGGCATCATTCTTGGTGAGGGTTGGATGCTGCATACGGCCAGTGTCATACCGGCCTGGGGTACATACTCAGAGAGCTCATCTATGTCTCTTTTCATGTAGTCCAGGGAGGTACATCTCAGGTCATTCACACCAGCATGGACATTGAGTGCATCATATTTCTGCTTGCTTTGGGGTGACCTGCGTACTTGTGTTATGGCATATTGTGGCAGCCTACAGGCAGCTTACTGTCCCCTTTCCCTTGTTCAGTCTGGTGAGTGGGACAGCAGTGTGTCTGCCTATACAGACACCTATTACAACTGTATCAGGCATGTTGTTTCTCCTTCTGGCCTGTGACTGTTTGGCACACCAGCTTTAAATACTATGTGTTGCATGTGCTATGTTTGGAGGTTGTGGTTGCTTGGGATCTGCTTTGGAGGCTTCTGTTGGTGTGGTGTGTTTGTAATTAGGGCCTCCGGGAATGTTTTTCTGTGTTTATGTGTTTCGTTTACAGTTGTGATAGGTCTATGTGGGACTGGGTTTGTGGTGTATGTGGTTACCTTCTCCTCCTGACTAGTTTTGACAGCACTGAGTTGGGGGAGCTCAGCCTCCGGTTTGGATACATGGTTGCATCTCTCACATATATTTGTATTTATTGGGGGGAGTTGTGGGTTGTCTGTGTACTTGGGCCAGGTGTCACATTGCCTCAGGATTCACAGATTCTACTTGTTGTGGCTGGCCTTAGTGGATTGTATGTGTGGACATATTTTATTGCCATACTACTGATCAGTGATTACTTCCCTTTTTATGTTTGCTCTATCATGTAGTAGCTTCCTCATTCTCTTGCATGGTTTGGTAATGGCTGGAGTCCAGCATGCCAGATGCCTGCGTGTATGGCATTGTGTCTTGTTGTTATTTGTGATTGCATACTCCAAGCATTCCTGGCTGTGTTCATGGAATGCCTGTATAACATGTTCTGCGGTGTGTCCCATATTCTGCACTTGCACAGGGCCTTTCTTGGATTCCACATCAGTTTGGAGGGTTGCAACCTATGCTTTACACATGTTTTTCACTGTGGTATTCTGGCCAGGGACTGGGGTCAGGATGTGTATATCCAGTGTGATTACTCTATGGTCTGGTCTTACCATTGAGGGATACACTTCTCATCTTGCCATCCAGTACCCATGTTGCTGATTATCACATCCAGTATGCTTACCCCTGTTGTGGGAGTGGTACGTTGTTCCTGGGCATTTTGGTTTATGGATTCTGGGAACTTTTCTCCAACTGTGTTGGTGCTAGTATAATGCTCCCGGTGTATGTCTGGGTATTTTCAGTCAAGCAATATAATGTGGTTTGTGGGGCTTGATATATTCATGTATTCCAACATAGGCCAGGTGCAGTTCCTGGTATTAGGACAGTAGTCTGCAGCAGGCTATATACTGGGAGGCGGTTTTAGCCATTGGTATTTGACCATGGCTAATCCATGCTGCTTCTTGTTGTGGTACCAACATGAAGGTGTGGTTATCCTTGACATTTATTGCTAGTCACCCTCCTTTTGTAGCTTGTTCCATGTTTTGTGGCTGTACAGCACAGTATGAGGTGTGACCTGGTAGTGTTAGGGTGCTGATGTGAGCCTTGACCCAGTTTTCTATTACAGGACTGATATGTACATTCTCCATACTGTGTGCGTTTACACTGCACACATCTTGCTGTTTAGACTTCTGGCATTGGGTAGCATTACATCTAGGTTCCTATCCCTTGTGGTACCTATGAAGGTGGGTTTGTGTTTTGGGACTTACGTATTCAGGGCATGCTGTGGGTACTGACAGCCTTTGCCAGTATCCATGGGGCATGGACTGATAGGTGCATGCCACCCCTAGCAGGTGGTGCATCATGTCATGCTCCGCATGTCTTCCCAGCCTGAAACACATTGGCTCCCCTTTGACTAACTGCATTACTTCAGACAGTTATTACACTTGATCATCCCATTGTCATTTTGTGGCTTCATGCTTGGTGAGGGTGGATGTTAGTCAGGGTCCTCAGGTGTGCATATAGTACATGGTGTTACATTACTTAATACATGGCATTCATGCCTCAGGTGGTGCTGCAGGGCTGCCTCTGTCGGATGCGCATATTACACTCCCTGTACATGTGTGTGAGCAGGTCATGTCATTTTAGGCATCCATGTTATTATTTGAGTGAGTCAGAGGGGGTATCATTCCCGGGGTTCCTACTGAGCCAGTGTATGTGCTATGCGTTGCCTCTTTGCCAAGGCCAGGGCATACTGGGCACACCTCCTTCTGCCTACTGGGGCAGGCTCAGGTTGTTCCTCCTCCGAGTCACGCTCTGCCTGTGATGGCCTTGGCAATGGTGGGGGGCTGTTTGGCCCAGCCCTATGCTGGTCCTGCTGCAGCTGTTTAGCATAGCATATACCATGACGATTTGGGTACCTGTAGTTGATGTGTACTGCAAGGCTCCACCAGATGTGTCCAGACACAGGAACCGTGACTTGAACAGCCCAGACACACGCTCTATTACATTACGTGTTTGTGCGTGTGCCTCATTATGGCGTTCCTGTTCAGGTGTGTGTGCGTTTCTGATGGGTGTCATCAGCCACGGCTCCAGTGCGTAACCTGTATCCCCCACTAGGTGTCCGTGTGGGATGTCCCCATTGGCAAATGTCTGGTACAGCTGCGTCAAATGCCAGATGTGGGAATCATGGTAGCTCCCAGGGCAGCCAGCACACACATTCATTATTATGCCCTGGGCATCACACACGACCTGGCAGTTGATGGAGGGGAAGCCCTTGCGGTTAATGTAGGCCCTACCCCGCTCACCGGCTGGTGCTTTGATGCGTATGTGCGTGCAGTGTATTGCACCCACTACCTCAGGGTATTCCACTATTTGATGGAAGAGACGCATATTGCTGGCCAATACCTCATGGGCATTGGGGAAATATACATGATCACCGACATGTGCTGACATGGCATCCAGGAACTGGTGCAGTACCCTGGAGGCTGATGCCTGTGATATCCCCATCATATCACCAGTTGGTCTTTGGAAGGTACCTGTTGCTAGTATTCTTAGGCCAACACATACCTTGGTTTCCACTGGGATGGGTTCCCCTCTGTTGGTTCTGTGTGTGAGGCGTGGCCTGCACAGCTCAACTATTTGCTGCAGGAGCTCTCTGTCCACTCTATAGCGCTCTACTATCTCCAGCTCATGTAACCCGTGGTAGGTGACCCTGGGCCTGTACACTCTTATCCGTCTCCTCACTGTGGGTTGTCTGGCACCATCTGCATTGACACCACCCTCAGCAAGTCGCCTATGTCTCATTATGACAGCTATGGCAGCCCCTAACATTTCTGCTCTGAGTTAAGCTTTTTCAGTTTTCACTTCTAATAGCTTACTCCTGTCTTGCAGTGTCTCTTGAGAGAAACATCCTGCACTGCTGTTTGCAGAGTTTTAAGTGCTGGGCTGGGCTACTATTCTGCCTGTGTAATTGCCTGCTTCTAATTGTTTTCACCTGCTTGCTCCAGCAGTATTCCCTGCTAGCTTCCTACTAATTCAGTTGCTTCCTTTTTCCTTTCTGTTTCCTCAGGGGGGAGCAGCGTGCATACAGCAGAAACACGCTCACAGTGGCTTACACGCACGCACACATGCTTACACGGTTTACAGTCATCTTATTCGGGTTAAAACGCGCGCACACCTGCGCAGTGTTACAAGTCTACCAACAGGCTCCTACATGCTCAGTCTGCCCTACATGCGCGCACACCAGCGCACACGGTGTTAAACATCTACCAACATGCTCCCACATGCTCAGTCTGCCTTACACGCGCGCACACTGCCCTACTCGTGCTTCATAGTGCGCACACATGCGCATGCACGACCAGCAAGAAACTTTAGTGTAAGTAACAGTGTACACCTTCCATTTCTTGACTTTCCCATGCTTATCTTGGGGCACTCCTCTTTCCCTGATCTGTGTCTGTCATCTGTCATGTTACACTGACCTCCAATGAACTGCATTTGTTTCTACCATTCCCTCCTGTGATGTCACCTGTCTCCTACTCTATTCCTCCCCCTTATGTATCTCTTACACTACTCAGACTGTGCTCATTTGCTATGTGACTTTTGGGATTCAGTATCCTAACCCTCATTTACATGAGATTGCCTACTAATGCTTAGTTACATGTCTTAGACTCAGCTTCCCCCCTTAGCAACCACTACACGATGGCCATGTTGTTTTTGGTCTGCTGGTCCCTGCATTGTCATTCCATGTATTGCATAAAACCCACATTTGTGGGTTTATAACCTTCATTTTTATGTTTTATGCAGCACAGCCCGTTTGCGCGGGACTGCGCTGCGTTTAAACATCGCCGGGAAAAAAAATTATATTTTTATTATTTTTGCATCGGGTTACCTTGCCAATGGCCACATATTTGGCCATTGGCATGCTGCCTGACACATATACACCCTTTATTTGGAGCTGACATGGCTCCGTTGTGAATTTTGCAGAAACGTACTCAGTTGTCAACTGAGTACATTTCTGCAGCTAATACGTCTCTTACATGGGCTGGTTTCTGCTTCGTGGATCGCTAATATACCTCATTTGCATACCTTTTGGCTTCTCAGTGAGGTATTTAGCACGTCCACGCCCAGTCCGTGTAAGAGACGTTTTAGCTGGTCTCTTACACTGAGTTTAGGGCTGTTCCTGGATCGCGAGGCTTGCATGGAGTGTTACACGTCTCTTACACTCCGTGCAAGCCTTCGTCAATCCTGCCCATAGTCTTTCTATACAGTCATTGTCAGTTGAACATTACAAAGCTCATTCAATTTCTGCCTTCCCTTAAACCTCATTCCTCCACCAAAACATTATTCTGCATGTATTGTTTCCACAGTTTCCATTTTTGATATGTAATTTGCTCCTACTCTTTTCTAAAGATCCCACTTCCTGTTCTTTCATCGTTAACAATATTCGGTATACAAGAATTAAATTTGGAAAAGCTTTACTATGTCAGGACAATTCAGATCCTGTATCGCAGCTCAAGTAATAATTTCCTTAGTTTCACCAATTTGCTCACCTAGTGTTTCTGATAAAGTATTCTACAAGGAATTTTTTAAAAGTCTGCCAACTAATTATGCTCCCCAGAAAATATGTTCCCAATTATCTCCTTCTTCTTTGTCACACTTCCAACATTTGCAGTTTACCTGAAGAAGAATTATTTGGAGTCTGCTTGGGGTATAAAAATACCTATGCAAATACTTCCAAACAAAAATCCTAAATCTTCTAGACTTTATTGCATATTTCGGAGCCATACATGCATTCCCCCATTGTTTCTTTGTAAATTGCTATCCAGTCTCTCTTCCCAATCCTTTCTAACTTCCTCTGATTGATTCATACAGTTATCATGCAGTATTTTGTATGTCATATTAATTGCCCCATTTTAACAGCATCTTCTGTTCTAGATCGAACTAAAAACTCTACCAGTGCTCATCTTTCACTTAGGATCCCCCTTTAACTTTCGCTTGAGCTAAGAGGTTGAGAGGTATGTGGGGAAGGGAGTTGGAGTGGCCTTCACTATGTATTCTGATAGCAGTGAGAAGGGATAATACTTTCATATGTAGCAGTTATTTATGTATTTATTCTTTCATTTGGAGCGAGCAAACATTTGAGGTACATAGTCACAGTCATAGAAGTGGCTGTAATCAGTGGTCATATCTGCATGTATGGGGGTGGTGCATAGATGCTTTAAACTGTCCCGGGGTTTGGAGAATGCCTCAGGTTTTTTCCTTGTATGTTTGTTTGTTCCCCATAAAGTTTATGTTTTTTTTCTGGCAAATCAATAAATACTGCAGTCATTGAATAGTCACTTGTTTTATACTTAGTAGCCTTCAAAAAAGCATGCTAAAGCAAAGCATGTTTTCTAGCAGTTTCTAATTGTATAAAGGCAATTGCTGTCACTGGTTTTGGTCCTTTGTCCACCATTAGGTTTAGCTTTCTCCTTGATTCTTGAGCTATGAGGTTGAGAGGTATTTGGGGAGGGGAGTTTAAGTGGCTTTAACACTGTATTCTGACAGCAGTGAGATGAGATAGTAATTGGCACAATCAAACATCGATATACTGTCACAGTCATACAAGTGCTGCAATAGGTGGTCACGTGTGTGTATACATACTTGTGTGTGTGTGTGTGTATGTTTGTATATATATATATATATATGTATGTGTGTGTGTGTGTGTGTGTGTGTATATATATATATATATATATATATATATATATATATATATATATATATATATATATATATATATATGTGTGTATGTATATATATATATATATATGTATGTATTCTCGCAAGCACTTTTTCTTCCCAGTTTATTGAGAAATTGATATTTTGCTAGCTTTGAACATTAAACTTTAGACCCAACTTAGATTTCCTTGAAAGAAAAAAAAAAGACTTGCATTTCTTTCCATAGTCATGATTTTTTGTTTGTGCCATCATTAGGTCAGAAGGTTGTAAAATAGCTCTAAGATGCATTCGCAGCATGTAGAACCTTATGACAAAGCCCCAGACCCCCACCTTAATTCAGTTATTTGCATTAAATTGTCTTGACTAGTTAGGCGTACGGGGCCAGCTAAAATGCAAAACAAATTTATATATAAATAGATATATATATATATATATATATATATATATATATATATATATATATATATAAACAAGCAAGTAATCTACGTGGATGATATGAGGACAGGATGAGAGGAAAAAGAGGAGGGACACTGGGGAGGTTCTGGGGGGCAGGCATGTCATTTTTGTTTAGAGCTTCATTTCATCTAAGGCTGGCCTTGTTAATTGCAGTCAGACTTCTTAGGTTCATATACTCAGTAAAATGGCTATATTGAGTGGGTGCATAGTGAGGCAAACAGTGGATGAAAGTAAATGACCTCATCTGTAATTTGAATGCAGATAATGGTCAGTGACTTGCTGTTCTACATCCTCACCCCATTCCAGTTAGCCCCAACTATTCAGTTACTTCCAGCATCCTTCCTTAATTTGAAGTCAGCAGCCACCACTCGACCTACCCCACACTCAGCTAACCTAAAGGAAAGCATTGCAACACAGTTGAACAACCACTTCATTCAGTTACTTCATTAATACTTTAAACTGATAATCACTTCCTCTCTGATTGTCACATCTGTGTCCAACCTCTGCTTTCACAAAAAGAATAGTACCTCTGTACTAGAATGCCAAAAGGAGATTTTGCCATTAGGGATGACTGCAAGTAGGTGTACAGAAAATAGTTAAGGGGGCTGGAATTTACTGGAGAAACCTGGCAAAGAAACCAAGATACTGGGAGTAAATAACTCAAGAAGGAAAGGTAATATAGTGGAATAAGGCCAGGAAGACATTTGGATTGCAGGCTTGCAGGCTAGAGACTGCCTCACCTACTAGGGCTTGATCTCAGAGTACAGGCAAAGAGAAAGGGATAGGGGGGTTTATGTGAAAGACCTGCTGTGGCAGTGTTTTTAGTTGAATCTAGAACAGACAATATAGTTAAAAAGGGATAATTAGTAGGGAAAGGGATAATTAGTAGGGTGTATAAAATATTACATGATAACTATTGCAGTGGTGGTGCTGCGGTAGCGTTGTCGCCTCGCAGTAAGACGCTGTCTGGTTCGATTCTCAGCTAGAACGTCTTCTGCGTGGAGACATGCGTGAATGGGCGTACCTTCGTTGATAACTCGGCACGTAAAACTCAACTACCATTCATTAGAGGACCGGAGTTCCGCTGTGGCGACCCCTAACCGGGAAAAGCCGAAAAGACATAACAACAACTATAAAAATTAGTCAAAAGATTGGGAAAAGAGAATGGAAAAGCAATTTACAGGAAAACAATGGCAAGACATATGTATGACTCCTAAGTATGCAACCAAGTCTAGAAGGTTTGGGATCTTTGCTTGAAAGTGTTTGCATAGCACACCTCTCAACTGTACAGATTTTCGCAGAATGTTCAGATTTTTGCCTCGTATTTTTGGTCTGTTCCTCATAAAATTTGTGGTTTTCTGGCAAATCAGTCACTAAATATTACTAAATAATGACAGACATTTGAGTTTCAGACTTTATATCCTTCAGAAAATACATAATACAAAACTTGTTATTCTAACAACTTTCTAAGGTTATAGGAGCAATATTTAAATTTTGCCCCTATTTTGGGGCCTTTGTACCCCCACTGTTTCTGTCTTTGCCCAGATTTCTTGTACTGAGAGGTTGAGAGGTATGTTGCATAGCTATTTTTATTTCCCAAGCAGACTTCAAAGAATTTTTCATCAGGTAGATAGCAAATGTTGAAGGTGTGATGGAGAAGAAAAAAGTAACTGGGAACATATGTTTTGGGAGTGTAATTAATGAGTTGGCAGATTTTACAAATTCCTTACAGAGTATTCTGTTAGAAATATTGGGTGACCAAATGGCTGTAAGTAAGGAAATTATCTGACTTGCCTAGACATGCCAATCTGTTGGCTGCCAAAAAAGAAATTATTAGAAAGTGGACATCAAAGTCTATACCACCTGTATTTGAGGTATTGAATATTATACAGAGATAAAATAACTGGAAGTGGGATCTTTAGAAAATGGAAGGAGCAAATTCCATAGAAGCAAATGGAAATTGTGGGTACAATACATACATAGTAATGTTCAGAAGGAGGAGAGATTTAAGGAAAGGCAGGGATTCGGCAATTTGTTAAAATGTTTGACTAATAATAGTAGCAAAGAAAATATATGTGATGTGTATTATATTTAAATGGAAAAATGTTAAAATGGTTTGTTTTATTTCTGTTAATGTGTGTTTGCATATGTCTTAAGTGATAATTCAATAAAGGGGTTAAAAAAGAGAACAGTGCCTCCTTCATTTAAAACTCACCATTCTCTCCTAATATAATCTAACCTTAGAATACCTAAAAATGAATGCAGAAGCACTGACTTGTTCAGTCTCAGTACTTGTAAACTGATCCATTAACAAAAGCTATGTTCCAGCCATCTGGGAAAATTCCTATATCATACTTCTGCACAAGAGAGCTAAACCTGGGAAACTGTCTAACTACAGACCTATTGCAGTTCTTTCACTCATATCGGATTATCTTGGAAAACGCATCCATAAACAACTTCTTAAACATCTAGATAAAAATTTAGTCTCCCCTTACCATCATGGTTTCCACCCCAACCACAGTCTCACAACAGCCCTACTGAGCTTCATCCACAAATTAAATTACAAAAGAAATGAAGGCAAATTTGTTTCCTCTCTCTTCCTGGACATTTCTAAAGCCTTTGACATTGTTTCACACTCAAAACTAATTCACAAACTTTATTTTCATGGTCTCAGTGAATTATCCGTCACTTGGTTCAATAGCTACCCATCTAACAGGGAGCAGTCTTTCAAATGTAAATATTACTACTCTGGTTTCCTACTTCCATAGTTGTGCCACAAATTGTCTATACTTGGTCTCCTTTTCTTTAACATCTTTGTCAGTGACTTACATCCCACCATCAGACATGTCTCTTTAGTCCAATATTCAAACAACTCTACCTTAATCTGCTCAGCTCACGCCTTATCCCAACTGCAGCATCTCACTCAAGAACATTTTTGTTCTATAGAATCTTGGCTTGAAAACTTGCCAGAATTACTCGACTCTAGCAAAAGTAAATTAATTCTCTTCACCCACAAAAACTCGTAGATCGCATATTATCCTTCACAATTAAATTGGTTAACAATAGCAAAATTGAACTGGTAGGACATACTAAGTTACTTGGTGTAGTGACAGACTTCCAACTAAAATGTGATAGTTACATACAAAGTGTGGTAAAAAAGTAGTCAAAGCTGGGCTCCTTTCATAGGGCCAAACCTTTCCTTATGGACATAAACAGAAAAACGTAGCATCTACCTGCTTACTTCTAACTCTTCTTTTTGCCTGTCCAATGTTTACCAGTAAAACAGGTCAAAAAAGCAGTCTGAAACAGTGCTATAGTAAGATTGCTAAATTTGCAACCAACCTTTCATACAGATCTTGTGAAACAAGAAAACAGAACGAACTATGTAATACCATCTACAAGCGAAGAGCCACCAAGCTGGAAAACCAAATCCTTTATTAAACACTGATGTTTCGATTAAAATAACAAATCAATTATTCCACAACTAATCCACAAGTTTCTTTAATTTCTACATGATCAATTGCTGTAAAAGAAAACTGATGATCTCTGTATTCACTAATATGTTTTGCTAACGCGTTATTACATTTGTTTTTCTTTATGGCATATTCATGCTCATATATTCTTTGGGCTAGATGTCTCTCTCTTTTCCCTATGTAAAAAATAGGGCAGGAATTGCAAATGGCTGAGTATACCACTGCCTTAGATTTACAATTATATTTTCCGTGCAAATAAAAGTTCTTTTTCCTAAGTTGAAAATATTCTCCTATTTTGATTTTATAACACCAGTGGCAAGCTCCACATCTACTCATACCTCAACTGTCTGGCAGACCAATTAAGCAGAAATCTTCTGAACCCCCACAAGAGGCAGCTCAACAGAAGAATCTTCACGCTAATATCTCAGAAATGGGGCACCCCAAGGGTCGACCTCTTTGCCTCCTACACCAACCTTCAGCTCAGCAGATTCTGCACCAGGGAGCATCACCACATGCCCTGTCCTTCCCCTGGGTCAGTCTATCGGTCTATGCCTTTCCTCCACTTCCTTTCATCCCCAAGGTGCTGCTCAAAATAAGGGAGGAAAAAACAAGGACAATTCTTATAGCTCCAGACTGGCCTCGCCAACACTGGTACCCCTTGCTGCGCAGCCTGTCCCCACTGCCACCTTGGCATCTTCCTCAGATTCCAAACCTCCTGACCCAGAGGGAAGGGGAATTCATGCACCCCCAATTGCAGACCCTCAGTCTGGCAACTTGGCTTATTCCTTGAACCCTGATAAATCTGCCAATCTCAGTAAACATGTTCTGGATGTTATACGTGAGGCCAGACACCCTAGCACTAGAAAGTCTTATGCAGACAAATGGAAAAGGTTTTGCACCTGGATTCAGGCTAAGGGGAACCAGTAAGGCACAGCCCTCCTTCCGTCTTATCCTGGATTATTTAGCTGACCTGCTACACACTGGCCTCTCTTTTTCCTCTATTATAATTCATGCCTCTGCTATCTCTGCTCATTTTCCCACTGAGCAGCCCCTTTTCTCACACCCTCTGAACAAACAGTTCCTAAGAGGGGCTAGCAACTTGGGGCCACCCAGAAGAGCACCAACTCCAGCTTGGGACCTTAACTTTGTGTTGGAAAAGCTCACCCTGTCCCCCTTCGAACCAGCCTCCTCTGCAGAGCAAACATTTCTCCCCTGGAAGGCAGCTTTCCTTCTGGCCATCACTTCAGCCGGAAGAGTCTCCGAGCTGCAAGCACTCATTGCTGTGGAACCCTTCATCATCTTCCATGCTGACAGGGTATCCCTCAAGACTAACCTATCCTTCATGCCCAAGGTGGTGTCCAGTGTGGCTCTCAACCAATCCATTCACTTGCCCACTTTTTTCCTCACCCCCAGAATAAGGGAGAAAGGATCCTGCACTCTCTAGATGTGCACAGACAGATCAGATTATATCTAGACAGGACTAAATCCTTCAGAAAGTCTGAACAATTGCTGGTTAGCTTTGCTACTGGGGCAGGAGGCAAAGCCATCTCCAAACAAACTATTTCCAAATGGATAGCACACTGCATCCATTCCAGCTACAAACAACATGGAAAGCCTTCCCCCAAGGGGGTCAAGACTCACTCCACCAGAGCAGGCTCCACCTCTGCAGCTTTCCTCAGAGGAGTCCCCACCAGGGACATCATGGAGGCTGCCACCAGGACATCTGTTCACACTTTTACTAAACACTACCACCTGCCTCTCTTCTCCAAATCCAGAGCAGGATTTGCTTCTGCAGTCTTGCAGGGCATCCTAGCCAGCCCCTAGAGTCCTTGACTGCCTCCACCCTTTTCCTCAGCTTTGGGAATCAACCCAAATGTGATGACTGCAACAGTGAAACATGAAAAACATAGTACAGTTGTGTACACTTACCATAAATGTAGATGTTCGAGTGTATTCACTGTTGCAGTCCTGGTTTCCCTCCCTCCAGCCCCATCTTTTCTATACTCCTTCTTACAAAGGACGTATTGGTATTTACTTACTGGTGGGGTTCTTCCACCAGAACCTGCTTCCTACCTGGGGCCTCCTGACAGGTTAGGGCAAGAAAAACTGATGTAATGGCGTCTGCTGCCTTACTTTATACTACTGACGACCTGATGTCAGTACTGAAGTGACAGCAACCGACGCAGAAATACTAAGCCTGTGGTATTCGGGTCAGCTGAGGGCTATCCTGGCAGGGATAACCGAAATGTGATGACTGCAACAGTGAATACACTCGAACATCTACATTTATGGTAAATGTACACAACTGTACTTTGGCTTAAGTGAGCCATAGTGGGTGCTGGAAATAAAATGTGGATGAAATACTTTAGAGCTGGTGAAGGCTATTTTAATGTGCTAACTGATGGGCTTTGACAGAGAAGTCATTATTTTGTAGATGTAAGGAATGAGGTTTTGGTCAGCAGGGTGCAGGGAGGGGTGGCTGTATCAGGGAAATAGGAGTACAGTGTGACGTTATTGATTGTAAAGGTAATATAGCAACTGGGGAATGTAGTGAAACATTTCTTGCTTTGGTCATATGGGGGAGTGGTTTGACTGTTCTGTATATAGTGTAAGGGGTGGGTAGCGTAACGGGTGTGTGGGAAAGTGGGAATTGCTGGGAGGGTTTGGGAACAGAGTGGGTTCACTTTGTAGACACAATAGAAGTCTTTTTCTTTCAGCTTTTCCTGGTTAGGGGTTGCCACAGCGGATCACCTATCCGCTTGTTATTGGCAGTGGAGTTTTATGGCGCCCAACCTTCCACAGAAGGCACACACACACACACACACACACACACACACACACACACACACACACACACACACACACACACACACACACACACACACACACACACACACACACTCACACCTAGGGCCAATTTAGAGTGTCCAATCCACCTACAGCATGTCTTTGGGATGTGGGAGGAAACCAGAGCACCTGGAGGAAACTCACATGACCAGAGGGAGGACATGCAGACTCCGCACAGAAGGCACCCCAGCTGTGGATCGAACCAGAGAACCTCTTGCTGTGAGGCGGCAACGCTAACCGCTGCACCACCGCGGCCGCCCAGTAGACAGAAATATGACTTTATAAAAGGATAAAGAATTTGTAAGGAGGCACTGTTGTACAGTGTGTCTGGATAATCTGTATCTGTCTCATGGTATTGAGACAACAGTGCAGAGAATGATGAAAGGCAAACTTAGGTGCTGGATTATTGATAGCATGTTCTTGCTCTAAGCTCTGCTCTGAAAAAGCATTCAGTGCATAATGCTTTGTTTAAAAGAGATTTCCTAGAACTGACTACACTGTCCTATGGTGGCCACATTTCACAAATAACTGGCAAGGTGTGCTATTAGTAGATTAGTTAGCATGACATAAACGTTTCCTTACATTGATATTTTTTTCTGCAGTTCTGTGCACCCTTTTGATTTTTAATTTAGGGTATATTTAAGTTGTTTTAGTTACTGTCTGTTCCTTTACTGTTTATATGCAAATATAATGTATATATTTATGTATGTGTGTACATGGGTCCCCTTCAAAACTTCTAAAACCTGTAGCATCTAATTTCATAACATTGAGACCAGAACATATAAAGCCCAAAACATCTAAAACCTATAACATTGAATTTCATAACAACACCCCCTCCACATATAACGACATATAATGACAACAAACTACCAAACACACATTTTACTACGTTTCTGCAGGGGGGGCTTGATACAGTGGGGTTAGGAAATTAACTTTTTCCCACTGTAGTGCGATCTTGCAGGGGGGCTTGATACAGTGGGGTTAGGAAATTAACTTTTTCCCACTGTAGTGCGATCTTGGATTTGGTATATATAATTTACGGGGGGGGGGTGCAGGGGGGCTTGCCCCCCTGCAGAAACATAGTAAAAAGTGTGTTTGGTAGTTTGGTGTCGTTATATGTGGAGGGGATGTTATTTTCTTGTGATTTGTAGTGTTAGATGTTATGAAATTCGATGTTTTGGATTTTAGATGTTCTGGTCTCAATGTTATGAAATTAGATGTTATGGGTTTTTAGATGTTTCAAAGTAGACCCATGTACGTATATGTTTACGTATATTACTTATGTATTTATATATATATATATATATATATATATATATATATATATATATATATATGGGTCTGAAAACACAAATTGATTTTATTACATAAAAATCCAACTGGCAAGCGCTTTCATTCCCTTCATGGAACTTCTTCAGACCAAATTATATAATGAACAAACTTATTTAAAACTTAATAACAGTAACATGTGACCCAAAGCACTTAATGCCTTAACCCTTTCCTTCTAAGAACAACTTTAAAGTTTTCCCTATCATTCAAACCAGGGTATACACAAGCATTCAGCCTGATTTGCCAGCAATATTCTCTCCAGTCCAGTTCATCTTCTGCATCAGACCTATGATCAAAACCATTAACTTCATTAATTATTACAAATTTGAAGCATGCCTTATTTTTTTCTAACAAATGATGTGAGAGTGTTCAATCTCGCAGTTTGTTCTTACACATGGGTTCGGAGCCGATCCTTGGCAAAGCTCTGCATCGAGAAGAAGCTCGAGATCAACCTGTCTCCCACAATTCCCTCTGCCTTTACCTCAGATCTAGTTTGCCGCTGCAACGTTCGCATCACTTTCGATGAGCTCAGACCAACTGGCAGATAAGATACTTTTTTTTCTAGGATTACTTACAAAATTCTTTCTATTTTCAAATTGAGACCTTTTAGTGTGTGTGTGTGCATGAGTCAAGGGTTTCTTAACCTTCTATATATTTTTTAGTATATAGATATTTAGTTAGGTTTCCCTCGGGGCCTACCCCACCCACTAACTACTGGATTTGCTATTGGATTTCGAGTAAAACTCTTTTACACTTGTGGTTCCATTAGTTTTTGGCTGTAACTGTCTATAACATATACAGGACCGTGTAGATGTTATATATATATATATATATATATATATATATATATATATATATATATATATATTGTTATATATATATAGCGTTACTGGATTTGACAATAATACAGGATTTGACTGTTTTATCCTTGAAAATGTCTGAAAAAGCAAAGTCAGGGTACAAAAGGTGCCAATGTGGACAGAAAATGTCTGTCACAGATAACCATAGCTCCTGCGTCTACTGTCTTGGCCCTCTCCATCTGCAAGAAGACTGTTCCATTTGTTATTCTTTCAGTGGAAGGGTCATGACAGATAGGCGCAGGAAGCTCATGGACAGAGGCCTTTTGAAGCCTGCCTTTCAAGAGGCTCTTGATAAATCAGACCAGGCATCTAAATCCTCGAAGGAGTCGAAGACGTTGGAGCCCATGTCATCGGCTCCGAGCTCTTCGTTTAAGGTTCGTTCACTGGTTCCACAGACTTCGGGGCCGAGTGTCGAACTCCTGTCTGTCACCGAGCCCCGAGTCTCTTGAGGTGTGACGGAGCACCTCCTGTGCTTTTGAGGTCGGCTCCGTCTTCGATTCCTTCGACCCGTTCTTCCAGGCCCCTCTCTGACTCCGATGTAGATCGTGTGGTGCAGAAGTTAATGGAGAATACGGCCTTGTACAAACTCATCTCAGTCTCCTCCCAGTTGGTGTCGGGACTTGAAGGCCTTCCTTTATCTCCATCTGTTCCTCCTCCGAGGCCTATTCAGCCTTCGGAGCCGGGAGAGGCTGATCTGATGATCGTGGAGCCCTCGGTGCCGGAGCCGTCTTTCTCTCGGTCGGCACCGTTCACCTCGACTCCGACGGATCCATTACCGGAATCGCGGAGCCGACGATCTATCCTTGGTTCCGGGACCGAGAGTCGAACCGATGTTTCGGTTCCGACTCTCCCTCTCAGTGCCTCGGCACGGATCGCTTCGGCTCCGTCCTCGGGGTCAATGCCCTCGGTTCCCGTCTCGGGGATCCCTCCGCCTTCTTTGGAACCGGGGGATTCCTCGGCTCGGGACCCGGGGGCTTTCGACCTTATGAGGAAGGTGTTGTCGACTCAGACAACCACTTCAGCAGAGACGGCCTCTCCTTCCCATAAAGGCCCGTTATCCTCTTCTGCACCCACAGCTACTCAAAAGCGTCGAGCACCAGTGTCTCAGCCGCCCCCAGAGGGAGCCCCTTCTTCCTCGGAGGCTTCATCGGATGCCCCCCCCCGAGGAAGTTCCGAGGAAAAGATTGTGTAAGAGGAGGCACTTGGATTCTCCACAAGAATCCTTAACATCGGACACTGACTTGGATGAGTCAAAAGGGTCCCCAAAATCACCCTCTGAGGATGTCTCTTTTTCTGACATCCTGGAGATCCTAAAACAGAGAGGTGATTGGCAAGCCCTACCCCCTTCTGAGGATGAGTCAGTCTTGCTGAAGGCATTCGGTGCTCGCCCTTCTTCCTCCTGGGTCACTCCGCCCTTCGATGAGTTGATGGATTTGATTGCTCGAAGGGCATGGGAGATATCTGACACAGTGGAGCCAGTCCCTAGAAAGCCTAACAAATATACTACGGCCCCTCAAGACAAGGCATACCTCACAAAGGGAGTTCCAGTGGACGCTATGGTGGTAGCAGCTGCCACTAAAAAGGAGATGTCTGAATCTTCCTCATCTGACCATCCGCCTAACAGAGATTCTAGGACTATGGACAGGTATGGGAAGCGCATTTTTAGTTCAGCGGCTTTTTCCATGCGATCGCTGAACTATTTGACACATTTTACACGTTTACAGAGGGATCTAGTCAAAGAGTTGGGAGATACCCTCCAGGGTACTACAGATGCTGCTGTCGCGGAAAAAGTTACAGCACAACTCAATACCCTTACCTCAATTGTGAACTCGTCCATGAGGCTCATCTCGTATGCAGCCGAAGGACCGAGTAGGGCTGCGGCTTCAGCGATTGCTCTTCGTAGACAATCCTGGATGCGTTTATGTTCCTTTGCGGAAGCCTTCAAGTCTTCCTTTACTAACACCCCATTTCATGGTGCCACTCTCTTTGGCCCCAAAGTAAAGGAGACCCTTACCCGGTGTGAGCAAGAGGGAAAGACTCTGTCTGCTGTCGGAGTCCGTTTTTCCACTCCATCCAGACCGTACCCCAAAGGGCAACGAGGTGGAAAAATGTGGTTTCGAAAACCCCAAGGTTCTTTCCCAGGCACACAGGGTGATGCCCCCTCCAGAGGCAGAGGGGGGGGGCAGAAGTGGAAGACGTCACCCTGGCGGCAGAGGGGGTCCGCAAAACCAAGGTGACAGGGATACGCTCCCTGGGAAGCCTTTCCAGCACTCCTGAACGGAGGCCCGACTGTCCTGCTCTGGAGGCAGTCGGGGGTCACTTAGCTTTATACCCTCAGGCCTGGCAAAGTCTTACCTCAGACAAATGGGTAAAAAGCATTATTACCAGAGGTTACAAAATCCCATTTCTATTCCCCCCGTTACCGCAGAAAAGATTCCCAGATGTACCGCCCCATCTGCGAGAACCTGCAGCTATAGAAATTTCAAGGCTGCTAGAAAAAAAGAGTCATCCAACCAGTCCCGGCGGACCAAAGAGGATTCGGAACTTACTCAAGGTTCTTTTTAGTTCCAAAAAAGACAGGGGACTGGAGGCCAATTCTGGGCCTAAGCAGGCTCAATACCTTCGTCAAGAAAGAAAAGTTCCGGATGGTCACGCTTCAATCTATTCTTCCGTTCTTACAGAAGGACGACTGGATGTGCTCAATAGATCTCAAGGGCGCGTACTACCACATCAAAATGGCCAGTGCGTCCAGGGATCACTTGTGCTTCAGGCTGGGAGCCAGTCACTTTCAGTTTCGAGCCCTGCCCTTTGGTCTAACCTCAGCCCCCAGGGTTTTCACCAAATGCATGGCAGTGGTAGCGTCTCACTTGAGACGCCTAGGATTCCAGGTGTTTCCGTATCTGGGCGACTGGCTCCTTACTGCCACCACTGAGCGTCGACTGATTCAGGCCAGGGATTACACACTCGAACTTTGTGTTCATCTCGGAATTTCCATAAATTTCGAAAAATCTGCATTACAGCCATCACAGCATATCTCATTCATAGGAGCAGATTTGGATACCCGTTGCTTAATTCTAAGACTTCCCTCAGAAAGAATAGCCTCTCTACAAAATCACATATCTCTTCTCCTGTTGTCCAAGAAATCCCCGGCCAAACTGGTTCTAAAAGTTCTGGGTCTCATGGCGGCTTCCCTCATTGCAATACCCTTGGGAAGACTGCACATGAGAATTCTTCAATGGCTGCTGTTCGCACAATGGTCGTTCCAACGGTTACCGCTGACACACGAAATTCACATCACAAACATCTGCAAATCACATTTGTCTTGGTGGCTTCAGAATTGCAATCTCTCCGGCGGCCGACCATTTGTACTACCCACTCCGACAGCTACGGTGACCACGGACGCTTCCCTGATAGGGTGGGGGGGCATCTTTCAGGGACAGACAGTCCAAGGCGAATAAACCAATCTAGAGTACAACCTGCACATCAATGTTCTGGAGATGAGGGCAGTGTTTCTGGCGTTGCAACACTTTTCTCCCCTTCTACCTCTAGGGACCATTGCAGTTCAAACGGACAACATGTCCATAGTCTGGTACATAAACAAGCAAGGAGGAACCAAATCTTACCAGTTGTGCAGAGAGGCCATGAGAATTTGGCAATGGGCAGAGTCCACGGGTCGCTTTCTGATAGCAACGCACATCCTGGGGTTATCCAACGTCATAGCGGACAGGTTGAGCAGAGCCATCCTGTTACCTCACGAGTGGTCCCTCAAACAGACAATAGCAGACATGATATTCCGCAAGTGGGGCCAGCCTTGCTGCGATCTGTTTGCATCTCCAATGAACGCCAAATGCAGAAGCTACTTCGCCCTATTACCCCCGCCAGGGGAAGTCCCCAGGGACGCTCTGATTCACGATTGGCCCCCGGGTCTCCTGTACGCCTTCCCCCCTATACCTCTGATTCCAAGATTTCTGCAGAAAGCCAAGAACCTGGAGAGGACTGTAATTCTCATTGCCCCATTCTGGCCTCGTCAGATTTGGTTTCCCTTTCTTCAAGCACACCAAATACGGGAACCCCGGATCCTGGACCCGGAGCCGGATCTACTGACCCACTCGTCAGGGGCTCCCCACCTGTCGCTCCTGTCCCTCAGACTAGCAGCTTGGCTGCTCCGCTTCCCATCTTAGCCAGGTCTGATCTTCTTTCTCCTGCGGTTCAAAATATTCTAGTAGCTTCTCATAAAGCTCCCACTACAAAGATTTACACTAGTAAGTGGAAACGGTTTGTATACTGGGCAACTATGCAACATTTAGATCCCTTGATAGCCCCACTAAACAAAGTCTTAGAGTTTCTATCCGTGCTATTTCATCAAGGAGCTTCTCCTGCCACCTTGAGGGTTCAATTGGCTGCTATTTCAAACTTTCATGTAGGAGAAAATGGAGCACCTATTATGACTCATAGGCTTTGTAAGGCTTTTCTAAAAGGGTCTTTTCATATTAGACCACCAGTCAGGTTTCCTACAACACCGTGGAATCTGAACCTCCTGTTATCACAACTAATGCTACCACCCTTTGAACCAGCCTCGCCCTGTTCTTTGAAGTTCTTGTCATGGAAAACTCTCTTTCTAGTAGCTATCACTTCAGCCAGACGAGTGTCAGAACTTCAAGCTCTTTCCATTAAACTCCCATATTTAATCTTTCACCCTGATAGAGTATCCCTTCGCACCAACCAGTCCTTTCTTCCCAAGGTTTGTTCAGTCAATAACATTAATCAGTCCATTGAGCTCCCCACATTTTTCAAGAACCATTCTAATAAGCTGGAGTATATGTTACACAAGTTGGATGTTCATAGACAACTCAGATTCTACTTGGATAGAACAAAGGATCACAGAAAATCAGATCAACTCTTTATAGCCTTTGCGGACAGCAGAAAGGGAATGGCAGTGACGAAGCGTACCCTTTCCAAATGGCTATGTGATTGTATTACTTTTGTTTATGCTGCTACTGAGCAGAGTTTGCCCGTCAAACCGAAAGCACATTCTACTAGATCAATATCTACATCCCTGGCTCATGCGGCCCGCCTACCCTTGGACACTATTTGTGCGGCCGCCACTTGGTCTAAACCACATACGTTCATTACTCATTACAAAGTGGATAGGGTTTCCAGGGACAGGGCAACCTTTGGTTCCACTGTGCTCAGGAACGTTCTTCCGTGAGTCTCTCAGGGTCACGGAGCTAGGGACGCTACCCATGTGTAAGAACAAACGGAGAGATTGAACACTCTCACATATAGAAGTTATGTCCTTACCATAACGTTCCATGTGGAGTGTTCATCTCGCCTTTGTTCTTACATTCCCACCCTCCCACCCTCAGGTCAGGAAGAACGTCCAGTTAAATGTCTGGTTTGGTTCTCCCGCTTCTGATTCTCTCAGCTGTTACTGCTGGTTTCAGCTACGCCTTAGTATGTATGTTTGTATGTTTCATTCCCGTTGGGACCTGGTATTGTTTGCAAACTAGATCTGAGGTAAAGGCAGAGGGAATTGTGGGAGACAGGTTGGTCTCGAGCTTCTTCTCGATGCAGAGCTTTGCCAAGTGGCCGACTTGGAGCCGAGGATCGGCTCCGAACCCATGTGTAAGAACAAAGGCGAGATGAACACTCCACATGGAACGTTATGGTAAGGACATAACTTCTATTTTTTGGTTAACATGTTTTGCCAAGGCATTGCTTACATCAGTCTTGTCTACTGCTCTTATATGTTCATTCACTCTCATGTAGACTTCTCTAATGGTTCTTCCTATATAGAATGCTGGACATAATTCACATAGAGCCATGTATACCACATATTTGGACCTGCAATTATACAAATTATTCACCCTAATTTCAAAACTTCTTGCTGTCACTACAAAATTCTTAACTTCTTTCATATGTTGACATAATTTACAAGTGTTACATCTTTTCATCCCCACTTCCAACACAATAGGCATACTTGAGCATAAATTCCTTTTCTTAAAAAGTCTTTTAAACTGTTTCTTCTTTTAGAGACAAAGACAGGGTCTCCCCTATAACATTTTTAATTTCTTGAAAATTCGTTAAGAATCTCCAGTTATTCTTGATTATTCCTTTTATTTTACTTTCATCTACTGAATTGTCTAAAACACATAGGTTCATAGGATGATACTAGGCTATCTGCCCTAGGGCATTTATAAGCCTAGCCAGAGTGTGTTTGGCTTTCGCCACCCTTTTAGATTAGTTGACTGTGCCTCTGTATAGTAGGTCACAGAAGATAGCTCTTTTGAGGTTAGTTTACTTTGCCTCTGTCTAGTAGGGACACAAAAGAGATCCCAGGGGTAAACCTACTATCTCCCATCCACTCATCAAGATTTCTCTTGAAGAGGGTCATTGAGGGACTCTGCCAAACATGGATTGGGTTTTTTTTCTAGAGTGAGGAGAGCCTCTGGGATATGAATCTGTCCCTCCAGCATGTCCTATTTATTTCTGTGCTGAGGTTTAAGTCCCTGGAGCGTGTAGCTCTAAGGGATTTGGATTTCTGAGGTGGAGCATGTCCATTAATTCTGGGTTGGACATGGCTTTATACGTCAGGCACAGATTGCCTCTGAGTAGGCGGTAAGCAACTGAGTAGAGCTGGAGTTTCTTTAGCCTAACTGTGTAGGGCATCTGTTTGAGTCCCTTGATCCTCTTGGTGAGGTACTTTTGGGGTCTTTCCAGTTGCTGCAGGTGTCGGGTAAGGTACATCCCAAGTGGGGCATTGTATTCAATTATGGGCCTGATGAGTGATGAGTATAGGGGCACAATGACCTCTCTTGATCTAGATGTGAACCCTTTCGTGATAAGGTGGGCTATATAGAAGGTCTTTCTAACCACTTTGGCAATGTGATTGTCAAAGGAGAGATTGCTATCTACTTGGGTCCCCAAATCCCTAATTACGTCTTCCGTACTTAATGGATTACCACCTATGTGGTAATTTGTGGGCACTTTGTTTTTCCCAAAGGGGATGACTATGCACTTTTTGGCACCAGTTATCTGTCTCTGTGAGACCCTTTTGGAGGATGCTTGTGTCAGTCAGTGAGTTGATTATGGCACCCAGTTTGCAGTCATCTGCGAACTTCGTCAGCCATAGTCCTCCCGTGTTAGCCTGTACCTTAGAGAAATATATACCGAACAAGCTAGGGAAAAATCCTTTTCATTTTCTTTTGAATTGCTATTTACATTTGCTACCGTATGTTCCCTTACATTTTTTACTTCCATCCAAGAATTGTTAATGATGTCCTTGGGGGGGTACCCTCTTTCTTGAAATTTCCTTTTAAGTTCTCTCAGTTGTCCCTTCACTATTTTGTTTCAGGCTAAACTTATGCATACTATTGTAGTGGAGGTAGCTGTTACTTTGCACTTCGTTTGTATAAATCTTAACTTTTAAAGCATTGCTAGATCTGTACACATTCAGGTCCAAAATATTAATGTTGTCCTTCCTGTAATTAAATATCAACCGAAGGTAACTCGTCGATTCATTCACATGTTTAATAAAATCTAAGAGTTCTTTTTCGGAACCCTCCCAAATAAAAAAACAAATCATCAATAAAACGTCTGTACATGATGATATGTTTTGCAAAAACTGATTCTAAAATAACTTCTTTTTCCCAGTTCATCAGGACTATATTTGTATAGCTAGGGGCCATAGCCGCCCCCGTACCTACACCATTTTTCTGTCTGTATATTTAATCATTATACTCAAATTATA